>NC_074717.1:47897032-48147032 GCF_947242115.1 Biomphalaria glabrata
GATAATTATGTGGGATACTCTGTTAGGATTGGTTTTAGGATAGGATAAGTTCTTATTGTATTTACATACAGTGGGTATGTATTTTCCAACTTTACACCAAAAATTGTTTTACAACACAATGTATCAATGTCGAAACTCTAGAACCCCTTGTATATTGCTAAAAGACAACTACTTTCTTTTTCTATTTCTCCTTTTTAAGGAAAATTGTTTTTTTCAAAGTTAAAACTAATTGAAAAAAGGAATTACAATTGAATAGTAACAATGACGCATGTTCAGGAATATTATGATGAATATGCTGCCAATGATATGAGAGAGAAAGGAATGTATGGAACTGCCACCTCAAGCGAGGAAGGACTCAGTCGGAACAGGAACAAGGGGTTTGAAGCCATCAGTCAACAGTTAGAGCATTTCCCTCGCAAGAACGCAACTGGTCGGATCAATCAATCCCAGCATTTGGATCAGAATCAAGGGAAACAGCCTCTGTCAGAGAACACAAATCATGCCTCAATCAACAGACAAAATAGTGAGCTCAGAAAACTCCCTAACTCAGTTGGAGCTATAGAAGTTGGTCAGTCAGAAGCAGTCCATAAACCACATAGTTGTGAGTGATTTAGAAGTTGTGTTCACCTCAACATTATCTTGTACCTTTTTTTGTTATTGTGGCCTGCACTATGTATGTTGTCATTGTGTGTTGACTATGTTCCCACAGCTGTAAGTGGCATGAGTAAGCAGCTGTAGTGTTCTCACACATTTATGTTTGCTGTATGTATTATATAACTTGCACAATATGTGTTGTTGCTTTATTCTAAACTTTATATGAGTGTAATACACCAATAGATCTAGTTTTTGCATCAATTTTTTAGTAAATACATGGCAATAATAGCCACACTGCAAAGTGAATATTGTGGTTAAAAATTAAACTGGAAATATTTGTCTTTTTAACTTGTATAATAATGAGAATATGTAGTGATATGTTGACCCTTAAGAATGCTAATAACATATCTGAAAATAAAAGATTGCCCTTTGTTAGTCTACATTCAGAGGACATACATGTGTATAGTTTTAAGCTGCAACATAAATTCACTGAGTTATTTTTCTTCAATTAATTATTTCAATTAAAGTATAAATTCAGTTATTCGTTATAGTTTATATCATCTACATTTTTTTTTAGATTCATACATGCAGAGCACATTTCTAACACTGTTTATTTGTTATGCAGTAAATCTTTTCAAACCTTTAGCAGCTTGTATGATTTAGTTCTTGGACTCCATATGTAAACAAATGTGCATTAAGCTTTTTGAAGATAATCGAAAGCTAAAGATTTGCTGTTTACCATCCACACATATCTCAAGGCATCTTTCTGCTATTCTAGCATACACTGATAGTGAACTTTATAGACATTCTGTATTAGCTAGTTCTTGTAAGACATTGGTGAAAGAAAAAATAACATGCAAGATTTCATTTACCTTGTATAAAACAGAAACATAATTTTTTCAAATGTGAAATATAGATTAAATAATGTTTGAACACATTACAATGGTTTACTGTGATATTAAATTAGCTAACTCATTGTGATATACTTTGATTCAATACATATAAATGATTGGATCAATCATTTGTGAACTGAAACCCTAATATTAATTTGTTGCCATTTGCCATTGCTGCATAGAAGGAAAATGAGTACTGACATACATTTCAATAGCTTAATTTTGTTTTCCTTAGTGTCCTGCTTCAAAATGTGTTTGGAATATGTAGATTGGTGTGGTATTAGTTATATTCATAATTATCATTAGCTGGTAACTTGATGATAGACTAAGGCAGATAGTTTGTACACACTTTTCCTATAAATTTAAGTCCAACTTTAAGACCCTGTGATTCACTTCCATTAGATATGTTACATGTACCTTAGTCAATGTTATTAGCTTATGACTCTGGTGTCTCTCTCTTATTATAGAAATATTAAAAACTCACATGAGTTCTCCTTTATCTTTTGCTTTTGTAGTGTGATACATTTGTTTACTTTCTACATGTATTTTGTTTGGAGAGTGGATGTTTAACTTGATCCTTAATCATTCAATGTTGTAAGCAAAAAATATTTAGCACATGTTGTATGTAGAAGCTGCATAGTTGTGATCCTGTTGTGTAGATTTGTTAATTGCACAAGCAATAGAACTTTTGGAATGATATTTGTTTACTGTTTTCTTTTTTGTGATTTCCTTATATCATACCTTAACATAGAATTTTAAAAAAAAAGAAAATTAAGTAAATCAAATTAGGATGCAATAAATGTTTAAAGTTACAAAACTTCATCAGATACTGGTAATAAGACAAAATATCATTTAAAATATAGTAAAGTAAAAAGTTAAGTTCCCCTTTCAGACCTTTGATCTATAGGGCAGATGATGTTAAGGTCATTTAATATAAAAATGGAATAAAAAAAAACACTTGCACTTTTGGTAGATAATAGATATAATGGATTATATTAGCTATTTAACTCATTTCTTCTCATTCTGTTCTTCAGATGTTCATTTGGAGAAACCTATATTCAATTCATCATGGCCAGAAGAGTCTATTACATTTGGTCAGATTGGAGGTGTGGCTATTGACACAAGTGGCTCAAGAAAATGGACTGCACAGTAAGTTTTGGAACCTGATCGTCTTTTCTTCCTGTCACAGATCTATAATGATCACATCAAGAGCTAAATTAAAGATTTCTTTATTTTAATGGGAGTCCTCTATTCTTTAAAATAAAAAAATTAAAAAAAAGAGAGTAATGCAAAACTGGTTTGTAGGCTTAACCTCTAAATCAAAGTTATACAGAGAAAAAGGGGGGAAATAATTAATTTGACTGAGTTATTTGTTAAGGATTAACTCTTTCTCTCCGTAATTATTTACCACATTCTGGTGGAATCAGCGCTGGTATCGTCAGTTAGAAGAGAAAGTATTTTAATGATAGTTATTCATATTTTCACAAAACTTAATATCTAACACTTAAAATATATAAAACATTTAAATTAATTGTCTTGAGGTCACTATCCAAAATAATCACCCTATGAAAAATTAATATAGAAAAAAAATATTTTTTTTGTTTACTCTTTAAAAACCTTTTTTTTTTTTTTTGGTAAATGCATGTTGAAAATGAAATGAATCTATATTTTTTCCTAAAGGAAACTTTTAAAGTGGGAAGCGTGGTCGAGAGGTTAAGGGCTCTTGAACTTGGCTTGGCTTGGCTACCTATCAAGGAGGCTCGAGGTTCGACATCCGACTTAGGCAGAGTTGTGTTTATTGAGCGCCTAAAGGCAGCACAGAAAAACCTTCTCCTAGATACCCCCTCCTCCCCCACAACTGAGATTGGACCAAAGCGCTCAGAGCATGCTATAAGCATGAAAGTAGTGCTATATAAAAGCCATAATTTAATTTAATTTTAAGATTAAATTATAAGCAATTAAAAACATTTTGGAAGGAAAGAAAACAAAACAACTGACTTTTTAAGCTTCAACGAGAATATCATCATTAGGCTGCAGAATAGGGAAAAATCAACAATGGTATCCTTGATTAAGAGAGAAAGAGTTAAAACAAATGATTAACAAGGGGAATAAGTTATATGTATGAGACTAATCAGATATTAAAGAAACATCACAGATTTGAAAATTTGCCTTTTTTTTAAATATTGTAAACTTTGTTTCAATAGTCTGAAGTCTGAATGAGCGACTGCAACCCAACTTGCATTATTTTCAGGTATTTTATGCCTCATGGTATTACAGCGGACCATCAAGGCACTATTTGGTTAACAGATGTAGCAATGCATCAGGTGAAACATTTCTTTGTTGTTCTTCTCAACATGTGTTAAACAAATTGAATTGATCTTATTGACAACATAAAAGCTTTAAAAAAAAACCACAAGAATTCTAACACTGAATATTATAGCACTTGATATCAGATGAAAAAAATGTAACAAAATAATTAATTTGTTTTAGTTATGTAAGATTGATTTCCTTCACTACTGTACTTTCTTTTGGTCTACAAATTAATATAATTTTGTTTCTCTTTAGGTTTTTAAAACATCACCAGGTCAGACTGAACCAAAAATGACACTAGGACAGAAGTTCCAGCATGGTGAAGATACAAATCTTTTTTGTAAACCTACTGATGTAGCTGTTCTTATGTCTGGAGAGTTTTTTGTATCTGATGGGTAATACTAGGCTTTGCAATTAATTGTTATTATATATTGTGTCAGCAAATATTGCTTTAAATAAATGAGTCCATTGATACTAATTAGGCATTAAAAAATATATTTTAAATTTGTATTTTGAATTATGTAGAAATAATCAAATCTTGTTTTATTACAAACCTACTTTTTGTAAAACAGGTACTGTAATAGCAGAGTTCTGAAATTTTCCAAAGATGGAACTTTTTTGATGTCCTTTGGGAAAAGAAACGTTCAGTTTGGTGCAGGTAACTTCCTAAATATATATCTGATTCTTAGTTTGATGTGCATGATTTTCAAGTCATGTTTCATGATAACAATTTAAAATAATATATGAGTTCTTAGTTTGATGTGCCTAATTTCAAGTCATGTTTTGTAATAACAATTTTAAAAACTCTTTTGTCTTTAGTTCCTCCTGTTGTGACATTTGACATCCCTCATAGCATCACTGTGTCAGAGGAGCATCATTTGGTTTGTGTGGCTGACAGAGAGAATAATCGCATACAATGTTTTGATCTGGATGGAAATTTCAAGCAGGTCATCAAATGCCCAGAATTTGGTCCACGACTGTTCGCTTTAGAATATTGTCCTGCACATGGTATGTATGGGCTATGTGTCTGTAGAAATAGGTTTGGTTACCTTCTGTTCATTATCTGTGCTTTGTATATGAACAGCTAGATTAGCTTTCTTTATTTTATTTAAAGCTCAAATACTCTTTCCACTAACTATACCACTAGATATAAAACTATAAAACCAGATACCATATGAATTGTATTCAATAGCCACATTTTGTGGTATGCACTTCGAACTCATCAGGATTGTTTTGAGTTTGAACACTGCCATCCCCTGTCATCCTGCAGGAGGTTTGGGTTAGAACGTAGTTATGTTTAGTTCTGAAGGAACATCCAGAACTTAAAAAAAAAGCAAAATAAAGATTTTAAGCTAAATAAATTAGGTTATATAAATGTGCTTAGCTTGGTAGGTTTTTCCCCTTATCATCGTTTTTTAAAGTTCAAACCATGTTTCTACTGTTTCTTCATTATTTTGTAAACAAAGAAAAATGTTACAATATCACCATCAATATTTTATTGTAGAATTTGGTCAGTAGTTTGCTGCATTGTCAAACAGCTCATTTTTTGTTCTATAGGAGGTTTACTGTATGCTGTGAATGGGCCTGCTTTTGAGATTTGTTGGAAATGTGGAATGTACCAGATGTAAGGTTCTATTTCATGTGACAACAAAACTCAGCTTGGTTTAACTACAAATAGCTAATCTCTCTCTCATTGTATCATAATTTATCAAAGTTATGTTTTATTTATTTATTCTTATTCAACTTTTACAAAGTAAAAATGTTATGAATGAAAAAAATTGTATGTTTTGTAAATTTAGTTAGTTATATTGAATAGAATTATTTATGCTAGCAACTTTTGAATGCATCACATAATTTTAATTTGACACAGAAACTGAAAATCATTTCAATTAAAGATTGTTGACTGTTGTTTCACCTCAGATGAATTGATTACATTTTAAGAGGTTATCAGATATTTATATTTATGACATACAATCTTTTTGTTATGTTATGAGTTGTTTTTGTTTTTATTTTCTACATGTTTAGGGTATAAAGTTCTAGTGCATACATACGTAGATTTCAACCCACATTTTTTTAGTTCTTACTTATGTATTTATGTATTTACATACATGTACTAAGAACTAATGTCTTTTTTTATTTAAATCATTTGTATCATGAAATATTCCACTTGATCTTTGGCAACTGCATTTAATTTATGTAATTCTTTGATTTCTTTCTGGAAATGATCTGCTGTTTGAATATTTTAGTTTCAGCTCAAGGGCTGTGATAAAAGTTTTTAAAAAATATTTTTTTTTGATTATACACTGTTCGCGTGAAATTACAACTTAATCATTTTTTGTGTGATCTTTATATATTTGAACCAATTTTTGTTTTAAATTAGCACTAGTTAAATCTGTTGATCAGAATTTTTTCCTCGGTAATACTTATATTTATACTCAAACCCATTTGATGTTACTTCTGCAAAGATTTATAGACACTCAGAGGAAATGATAGCATGGTAGACACAGCTAGACTTTTAAGGCAGAGTTTTGGAATTCAAACTAAAATTTTAAAATAAATCAAAAACATTGATAAACAAGCTGTTTACTGCTAGTTCAATGCATCAATCCATTGTCTGCCTTTGATTTAGTCTTTTGTTCTTGATTTCTATGCTGCACTGTGTCAATAACTTAACTTTTTTAAAGCAGTTCTATTAATCTCTTTCAAATACTATTTGCTTATACTAATCATAATGTAAGATTAAATGGGTTTGATATTTGTTTCAACTGGTGATGGTCCCCCTAAAGTATTGTATTAGTACTTCAAAACTTACTTATGTACAGTTTCATTAAGCCCTAGCCTTTATTTTTTACTTATATTTTTTTAGGCTGTTGAAGGTTTATCAATTTTTTTTTTATCTGGTGGAGACATTTAACCATTTTGTTTTTGCCACAAAAAAAAAAATTAACTTGTCTGTTGTGAAAAATGAAATCAAAAGTGAATGATCACCTAGTCTTTGAAAGTTCAAAATATTTGTACTACTTTATTGATGTCATGTTGATGTTGTTTTGTGATATCTATATCAACATTGTCTCTTGTTGGTGGGGTATGCTAGACATTGGTTCTATGCTGTTGGTAAAAATTTCTCATTCTTCATTGACTTCCATTGTACTCCACCTTGCACTTAGAGTGTTTTATGGAGTGTTTTATGGAGTGCTAGAAATCAAGAAATTTAAAAAGTATCCCAGTCATAATAGAAGTTTATAGATTTTTTAAACTAACCACATTTAGAGCATTTCATTTTTACTTTGCTCTTTTTTTTTATTGTGTATGTTCTTAATTGTAATCAACATCTGACAGTGCTACATAATGTTTTATTTAATGACTGAGCATAATGCTTAATTTGATTTTAATGTGGCTAAGATTCAAGAAACATGTTTACAAGTTCATTGCTAAAAACACCTGGTGCAGAGTCAATGTAAATTTAATCTCTGAAATAAAATGGGACTAACAATGACTTTCAAAATAGTGATGTCATTTGTTTCTCAAATGTTAGTAGCATAGAAAACGTGGACATGTTTGATGTATTGTAAGGGATCATATGTAACAGTTATGGGTATAGAGAATAAAATACAAAATATTAAACTCATTATGTTGTTTCATTTTTCTTAAATAGATGACCAGACTTGAATAAATCCACCATTATGAAACTGTCAATCATACCTGCTTAGACACAATTTAAGTTCCCTCAGACTGACTTTATTAAAGCTAATCTTGAGATAAAACAAAACTTGATCATTTAGCTTTAAAAAAAAATAATAACATGCTTCTCTTGAGGTTAAGAAATTAATATCTGATTAATAGTTAATGAATGTCAGGGTAGGTTATGTTGACAGTGCAGTGTGTATAATCAAGATCAAATAGCTCTTAGACCTGAGTGGAGTTATGTTTTGAAATTTCATACCTACATCATAATGAGAAAGTAATGTTCTCATTTCACCAATTAAATATTTGAACCACAAAGCAAGGAATCTTTAAATGCAGACAAATATCAAGTAATTTTTGTGATTTATTTTACAAAAAGGAATGATAAATCTTCATTTTCATTTCTTAGTTGTAAAACATGTAAAAAGAGATTTAATTTGAAACATGAGAGTTTTGATACCTGCTGATGAAAAAAACTCTTTACCTATCCCTTAGTCTGTTGGACCATTGGGGCACCATGCAAGATTTGTTCACCATCTTTCTCCTTTCCACTAGTCTTTTACCTTAGTTAGAACCTCTTTGAATGGCAGGCCCATCCATTCTTTTATGTACTTTATCTTTCCATCGCGTTCTGTCTGCCTCTTCTTCTTTTTCCTGATACTGTTCCCTGAAGGAAGGTCTTAGCGAGCCTCGAAGACTTTGTAATATGGCCATAGATTTTTAGCTCAAGTTTTTTTATGATAGCAGGTCATCATGGGGTCTAATCGCTGCAGTAGCCCTGCCTCTAATATCTTTGTGATGTGGTTTTAAATGTGATACCTAGGATCCTTCTGTAGCAGCTCAATTCCATTGCTAGGATCCTCCTCTCTAGCTCTGCAGTCAGTATCCAAGACTCACAAGCATATAAACAATGAAAAGTAGGCATGCTGATGCCTTGGTAGTAAGGGCACCTAAATTCCCTAAGTAATGCTGCCTATAATATAGCTTTAAAAAGAAAAGGACAATGGGCATTGCTGAAATCGAAATTTTCAAAACAGGATCCTTACTTTACATTCAGCACTAATTTTGTAAGCAGCTCAAAGGCAGATCCAAAACATTTTTTATGGGTCGAAAGTCGAGAGGCACTGAAGGGAGCACAAAGAAATTGTCGTCCAAAGCAAAGCTGGCTGCACAACGAAAAAAGGCCACTCTTTAGAGATCCTGCTAATAATAATAAGGCTAGTCTTCGAGTCCGAAGATCAGTGAGGAATGCAGTATTTCACGTGGCTGCGCAGTCCCAGCTGTGACCTACATATTTTGCCACATCCAGGGCAAGCATAACCATTGTCCGCAGGTGGTCGATTTAGATTTTCTTTTCGCCGTCTGTTATCGACAGCAGATTTTCTTTTGGTTTTAAAATGTGTATCCCGCGGCCTTCGTAAGTGACCTCCAGCTGTCTCGTTCTGAGGCCGCATGCAACCAGGTGCTCTCATCTGTCAGCCAAGGAAAGTTGACGCCTAAGCTGGTCTTTGAAGCGTTTCCGCGGGGAAAAAAATGGGGGTGGGGAAGATTTAGATCTAGTTGCTCCATAAATCTAGAATCTATGTAAGAAGAATAGAACTACAGAAAACTGAAAAATATCCTTGGTAACCATAGACTATACATAATATATAGTCTATGTTGGTAACTGATAATTTAGTTTATTTGATTTCGTGGCTTTTCAAAAAAAACTTTTTTAAGCTTACGTACAGTCAACTCATTTGTTTTGAAATCACGGAAATGGCAACACTCAATGTTTGTCGTAGAAATTGAGGGAAAATTGATAGATTTCAAATTCCCATATAGATCTATCAAGTCTTCAAGTCTAGATCTAGAGTCTAGATGATTCTGTTGACTGATTCTCTTGCAATTGAAATTAGTAAACAGATTCTAACTGACGATTTCGGTAACCTAAAATTTTTATAAATAGTTAAAAATACTTTAAATGAATCTGGTAGATTGGTAGATCTACTAGTAGATCTATCATCTTCTAAATCTTCTATAAGTTATAAGTATAAGTTCTAGACATCTCTCTAGTCTCTACTACTCTGACTCTAGTATTCTTTATTTCTTAGTTCTAGACTAACTCTTGACGTCTTGAGTCTCTTGATCTTGAGCTAGGCCTAGTACTACTACTAGTACTCCGAGTAGTACTCAGTGTGTAGTAGTACTATTAGTAGCACTCTTAGACTCTAGTAGTAGTAACTAGATTCTAGATCTAATCTAGATCTAGATCTACAGTAACTTACGTTTATCGAACAAGTTAAGCTCATTCGCCGACATTTTTTATGTTTGAATTTGTGTATCTCCGTAAAAATTAGACCTAGAAAAAAACTGATTATATCTATGAACTCCTCATCCATTTTTCTTAAAAAGTAGATATGTTTTATTCTATTACTACTCAAAGTTAAACTTATATTTGATTTGATGTTAAAGTGAGTCAGGTCGATGATTTCAAAAGCTTAAATTATCGAACACTTTTTTTTACCTTTATCTTATCTTATCGAACATATTAAGAACTTATCGAACACATGAGAAGTATGGTGTTTAAAAGTGTTATAATCTTAAAATTTTGTGAAAAGTATGGTGTTTCAAAAGTGTTATAATCTATATTTTTTTTTATTTATATCATTTTCTTTTTACCCCATGTCAAGACAGACAGATTTTAGTCATTTCCACATGGTCCACATCGAAGGAATCTATAATCTATCACTGATCAGCTCTGCTTAGAAACTGACGGTGCTAAGCCCAGTAACGCATTATCGTAGTACTTATTTAGGTCTAAGCTATTTTGAGTCATAAGGCCATTAATAAATTAAATCCAGATATTATCTATTTGAGGGAGAGCCTAATAAGCTTTGGTAGCCAATAGATAATCCTCCCCAAGTCATTGCAGGACACAACAGTTTACTTGGTTCACCTAAAAACAAAACATACGGTACGCGGTCCTACGTAACTAGCCGCCGATCTAGCACGCTCAGTGTATGTAACAGCCCAAAAGTCAGTGCTAGATATTTTTCGATCTGGGCGGGGAAGGGGGGGGGGGTTGCTGAAAAGCTATGGTAGCTTGCGAGCTGTGTTACCTATAGATGTAGATAGATCCGCCCTCCCTAAACCACCTGGTTGACCAAAAAAAAACACCCTATTTTAGAGCACGCTTAGTATTTGTCACACACACACAAACAACATATCTATATATCTATCACGCCTAGTGTTTGTGACCTAATTAGCGGCTTGACCTTAGGTACTCGAATGATGGCTTCTCCCCCTTTCCCCTCAACATTGTTCTTACTACAACTTGAACAATGTTTTGGGGCTGCGTTGGTGGCCTGGTTTACACCTGTGTGTTGGGCTGTCACTGACCATTTTTTTTTGTTGTGTGTTAATCTGGTGGCTGCGTTTGGATTGAGTCTTGAAATTTACGTTGTTACTTTGCACTGAAAAAGAGTGAATGTTGGAGAGTGGAATTGCGTAAGAAGAAAGCGCGGGTAAGGGGGTGTAGGCAGAATAAGAGAGTGGTTAAATGTGTTATTGTTATTATTTTGAGTATTTGTGATGTTTCAAAGGAGTGTCTTTGTAGCGCATTATGAGCTTTATCATACTTTATGGTATATGGTACTTTATATATAATTTTTTTAGACCCTGCGCCACACGTCTAGATCGAGAAGCACAACTGACTATGTATTTGAGGCTGACGTCACATTTTAATGGTCGATCAATTATTGATACAGTGTCTGGACTGTTTCTCTCCCCCCCCCCCTTTTTTTTTTGTACCTACCAAAGACATTTTTATTTCAAAATACCATAACTACATTCTATACCTCCCCCTGAGCCCTTTCGTTTTATTAATATCTCTTCACATCAAGCACATGCGCTAGGTATTGGTTTATAAAACATAATTCAGAAGTTAATAGAATGGGGCATCTAAAAAAAAACACAACTGGATATATTCTAAATTCATTGTTCATAATATATTCTATATTCCTTACACCTATGGTAGCACAACGATGATAATAGCATCAAACTATATGTGTCATAAAATCAAGCTTTTAAAATGGGTACAATTAGTGCATATCGATGTAAATCTATTTACTTAGAAAAATATAGCACATTTACAGTAAACCACAAATAGCTGATACAAATTGTAACACATTGCTAATTTATATATGTACTTTGCATTACATTATTTTTAAAAATAACAATTAAAAAATATATAATTTAAATATTTTGTGTTCTTTGGGTTATATCCCTTTGAAGTTTATTTTTAACATTAAAATGGCGTTCGATATCTTACGAAGCTGAGATTGCTTATATAAAAACTGCTATTATCGAACACCCCCTTTTTAAACCTCAATTTTCATGTTTAGGTAGCAAAGGACACTTTCATGAAAATTGTTGCAAATATTTCTCAGCCTAATTAGAAGCGTATTATATAGGTTTTGTTGAGCTGAACATCATTGGCATTAAAAAAGACCCTTAACCCGAGACTCACTTCACTCTTCCCAAGAGGTAAAAAAAAGTGAAATTTTTATACCAATATTACCAATGCACTTTGAATATAAGTAAAAAAATTATCCTCGGGTGAAAATGAAACTAAATATAACTAAACTATAAAGAAATGGACGATGCACAATAGGAATGGACTAGTTTCTAATCATCAAAATAAAGGAGAATTTTAAAAAATACAATGGGGTGTTCGATAAGTACCTTAAAACGAAGGTGTTCGATAGATGTAAGTTACTCTAAATAAACTAAATACTAAGTAGATCTAGTAGTACTACTAATAACTAAGTAGTACTACTTACTAGATCTAGTACTGTGAGTGAGTAGTAGTACTACTACTAGCCTCATACTCATAATCATATTAAATATTACTAGTCTCAAGTCTGGTCTAGTTGTAGAAATGTAATCTAAATGATTCTAGATCTAGTAGAAAAATCTACAGTAGAGACTAGACAGGATACTCCAAGATCTAGGTCTGGATGATAATATGATAGTAGATTAATTTTTTAAATTGCAATTTTCATTAGATTTATTAGAAATTTTATAATTGAGCGGTGTAGTAGCTGAGATTTAATGTGCTTGGCTTCTGAACCAAGAGGTCTTGGCTTCAAATCTCAGAATATAATTTTCATAACAGCCTACTTGACATTAGTTGGGGAAAGTAAATGTGGTTGGTTGTTGTGCTGGCCACCTGACACCCTTGTTAACTGTTGGCCACAGAATTAGATGATACTTACATCATCTGCTCTATAGATCACAAGGTCTGAAAAGGAGTACAACAAACTTTTTTTTTTTTACTATATATTGATTGGGATATTTTTTTATATTGTTTCTAAAATTTAGCA
The DNA here is from genome assembly GCF_947242115.1 of Biomphalaria glabrata. Classification (NCBI taxonomy): domain Eukaryota; kingdom Metazoa; phylum Mollusca; class Gastropoda; family Planorbidae; genus Biomphalaria; species Biomphalaria glabrata. Next base: position 47,909,880 of record NC_074717.1, read on the forward strand.
GATTTTATTCTATTTTTAAGCTGTGAGTAATAATACTAATACGAGACTTTAAATTAATACAATCTTGTATTAGATAATTTCTCTTGAGTAAATTAAACCTTCATAACAATCATTAGCTACTTTGTGATGTCTGGAGTTGAAACAACCATCATAGGATTTAAATCTTATATTTATTCCATACATTACTTTCCTTAAGTATATATGCAACCATTGGATACTGTTTTGCAAATCAATATTTGATGAATTTCTCTCCTGAACACATGCTTTCATGCCATTGAGAGGACTGTTTGGTCATGGGCTCTGAACTGTCCTATCAATGGACCAGGTTTGAGCCCTGCCAGCTGCCATCCCCCACTATCCTGCAGGAGATTTGGGCTAGGATGTAGTAATCTTCAATTCTGAAAGAACAATCCACACATATATATATAACAAAAGAGCATCACCATAGTTTAATGATTTTTTTTTGGTGCATTTATAATAATTTGACATGATCTTCAAGGAACTTTCTCTGTTCACAGTGTCAAAGGTTTTAGTTAAGTCCACATATATTGAAATAAAGGTTACTATAAAAGATTTACATTTACACAAGAGCAGACTTTATTATTTGAAACACATTAGGCAAAAAATTCACAGCCTTGACTATAGTAGTTGCCCCTTATACCAAAAAGATAAAGCTATGTTGATCTGTTGATTGGATCTCTGGGTACTTTAATAATCTCTTATGGTATAATTATGTTAAAAAATTAACAGGATCCACTTAAAACAAACAATAAATCAAGGAATAACATTACACACAGTAAGATCTTGAGGAAAGTTTATGAAGTGGGAACTGGTTATCATCTTCATTGCATTGTTGTAGTATATTTTACATTAATTTATTGCTTACATTAATCTATAACTATTATTCAGGTTTTTAATCTAATCAACATTTTATATCTTAATGTAAACTGTTCAAATGTTTTTCTTTGTATTTACTGGCAAAAATTTTTATGCATAGGTTACCACACTCTCTATATACATGAAATTTTAAAAATAAATCATCAACCTACTCCTTTAAAAAAAAAGGGTCATCATCAAAGAATAATTTTAATGGAAAATATCTTTTTCTTTTTTTCAGGAGTGCAATGCCCAGAAATAGACCATCATTTAGACTAATTCTCATGCACATTGAGATTGCCTCTGCTGAATTACTTCGGTTCAGTCTGGAGGACTTTTCTGAATCTCAAGTAAGTCCTTTACTGATTGACACTATGGGTTCTGTCATTATCAACAAGAAACTCTTAAGAATTTATCTGAGGTGTTCTCATTTTCCCAATTAAAATATACAGATGAAAAACCTGCCTTTGTGCATTATGCATATATATATACATTATTATTTGAGCAAAGAGCAGATGGCTTCCTGACTTGTCATATTCTGCTAGAAAATTTGTCTTTTTATGGCATTTAACGTTTAACAGTACACATGCTTTCTCCATGCAGCTGATGTATCCAAAGGAGTGGCAATTGCTGATACAGTTTGGTATCAGTGGTGTTGCAGGCTCTGCAAATTGCCTAAGGGTTGCGGTCTCCTGATTTTTTCTCAGGGTCAACTCTCAAAACCTTTCCCATGATTCGGTATAGCTGCAAGGCAGCAGAGCTTTTAATTCAGAAGTTTCCTTCTCCTAGGTGGGTACAAAGAATTGATATTACTCTAGTATCAGCATCTTGGTTTGTCATCAGAAGTTGGCTTTGTACTTAATGTAGCTGTGTGATAGCAGTGCTAGAGCCAGAAGTGAACTTGTGCTTTGAATGATTAAAAAAAACTTTTTTCAACCAATGCAAAGCTTCTAAGCTTTCTTCATCCAAAAAAAAGAGACAGCCTCTTATTATTTTCTAGCCTTCTTTTACACTCTGAGAGAGAAAAGCTTTTACACTGCAAGTATCCCTGCTGCTATATGGTAGTAATGGTGACCATCTTTCAGACTCTATTCAAACTTCTTATTCTGACCAAGAATGACGTTGAAATAATTTGACCTGATGCAGAAATAAAGCAAATTTAACTCCTTTCTGTTCCAGCTCTGGCTTATCTTCTAATGTCATTAGTTCTTAAAGTGAACCAATTCCTATCTAAATATTTTTTCATGATACATTTTTTTTTCTACTATATATATTAAAAAATGTTAAGAAAATATTTAAACCTTTTTTTGCTTAGGAAATTTGGAGGAAAGAGATTCGTGAAAATTTCCAAAAAATGAAAGCTGAAGGTTCCAACTTACTCCAGCTGGAAGAAGAGCTTATAAAAAGAAGAAAAGAAGAATTAAGGTATTTTGTATGGAGAAGATTTGGGTTTTTTTTTTCTTTCTCATGAAATTAAGATCATTTATTTATGCAACTGAATTTTTTTTTTTTCATTTGACTTTTAAGTACTTTGTTTTATTTTTAAGTAAGACATAATAGACTTGACAATTATATTTTTAATTATCTCATGTCCTGACTTGTATCTATATAGACTTTGACTAAACATATAGTAAATTTGGATATTTCCATTATTTGTTGCTATGAAGTGTTAACTGTTATGTTTCAATATGTTAATTATTTTGTTTAGACATGCACAGGATGTCAGAGAGCATTATGAAAGCAAGTTGAACAATTTGTATATAGAATTAACAGCTTGTATGCTGCAACTGGAAAAGAGGGAACAGGAGCTCATCAAGTAAGGACATGTTCTTTGGTGTTAATGTTAGTCATGCTTTACAATGTTTTAGGGGTGCTTTTCTCAACCTCTGGGCCATATCACAAAAGGACCCGCTGACAAGGACTTGACTTATTCCTGTGCATTCCCAGGGGAGCATAGGGCCACAATCACACCTCTCCACCAAACTCGGTTCTGAGCAGCTTTCTTCACTTGTCATTCAAGTACCCTCAGCTTCACTGATGACTAACCTCTTCCAGGTTTGCGTGGGTCTGCCCACTTTCCTTGCGGATTCCAATCAAGTGAGTACCTTGCAACATCAGTAGCTGGTTTTCGCAGGGTGTGTCCTATCCAGCTCCACTTTGGCTTTGTGATGTCTTGGGCTATGGGCTTTAGTCTAATTCTCTCCCACCAATTGCTGACAAGGAGCAGTCACATATCTGGTCCTTTTTTTTTTTTTTAAACTTTCTTATGGCAGTATTAATATAATTACTTTATATTGTACAATTAAATTTTACTAAGATTATATATCAGTTATATTTATTTATATTATATTTATGTTAATTTTTGTTGTAAAAGTTCTTTTTCAATGGATACACATTTAGATACAAGTAAAATAACTTTAATGTTGCGTATACTACCACTTTGGAAAGCCTTACTATTTTCTATTGATATAGATGTTTTGAAGTATATTCTATTATAGATGTATCTAAATAAGTGTTTCCCAAATATTGGAATATAAATATTGCACATTGGAAAAAAAATTTAGCTGAATATTTATCTTATTTTTAAGGTAGAATATTCCTTACATGTAAAATATATAATTTGTAAAACACTTTCTGTTTTGTATTAGAATTTATGCTAAGATAAACTGTTATTATAATTAACCCATTAGCTCCTTCTGCAATCTGAAACGTTTTCTCCTGTCATTGTTGTCATAAACTGTTGTAGAACGTTTCTAAAATCCCCTTTTCAATATAGACCTACTTGCTTTAAACTTTTTTAAATAGAAGATTTCTCCTAGTCTCGATGCAAGCATGACTATAAATCATTGTGAAGATTATCGATTCTATTTTTAGTAAAATCTGGAAGATTTTTATTGTTTAAATAATTTTTCAAATGAAATGGCCCATAAACCCCAGTGTATAAGCCCCCACCTGAGAAAATGAGTTCTTCTTCTTCGTTCTCATTGTTATGTTGTAGTGTTCATATGACTAGAGATGAACTGCACAATGGTTTCCATATAATTTTCTTTCTATTGGGGTGATTTGGGGTCAATGTCTTATACTGGCCTCTTGGTAGAGAGAGCAGTTTTGGAGGACATGGTCGGCATTTTGTGGGAAGCATGGTCGAGGGTCTAAGTGCGCTTGAACTTGGCTTGTCTCGGCTACCTAGAAGGGGGCTCGAGGTTCAACACCCGACTCGGGCAGAGTTGCGTTTACTGAGCGCCTAAAGGCAGCACGGAAAACCAACTCCTAGATACCCCCTCCCCCCCACCGGTCCACAAATGAGATTGGACTAGAGCGCTCTGAGCATGCTATAAGCATGAAAGTAGCGCTGTATAAAAGCTATAATAATAATTTTCTGGTGATACTCCACATGGGCAGATTTCACTGGTTCCAATTTTGAGCTTCCGGTACATTTGTTGTTGTATTCTGTTGTGTCTGGTCCTGAGTCGAAAGATTAGACATTGGTCTTGTCGGGATAGCTTATAGTAAGCGTCATCTTTCTTGTGATTTGGATGGGAGCTCGTCCATTTCTCATTTATTTTATCTACAATTAATTTCTTCATTTCTTCTGGATAGAGTGCAGAGTTTACTTGAGAGTTAGTTCTCCCACTCTTGGCGAGTGTGTCAGCCTTCTCATTTCCTTCTAGTTGTATATGGGCTGGTATCCATTGAATAACAGTTTTTTTGCTGTTGTTGTTGAGCTTTGTAAGTGCTGTTCTGAGGTTTTTAATATAAGAGGAATCAGAGTTTTGCAAGCTTTGGAGGGTTGTTTTCGCGTCTGTTAGAAAGACAATCTGACTGTGAGGAGAACTTGGATGATTTGCTAGCATGGTAGCAGCTAGTGCTAGTGCTTCCCTTTCTGCTCTGTGACTGTCAGAGAGCTTTCTAGTTGCAATGGATTTTTCTAGTTTTCCTCCATCTGGCCATTCGATAAGTATTCCAGCTCCTCCATTTGTGGTGGCTTTATGGGATGAGCCATCCGTGTAAACTCTGATCCACTGATTGCTAGGGTAATTGGTATGTAGAAAACAGTTCACTATTTCCTTGAGCTCTGTTGGTCTGTAATCAGATTTTCTTTTTATGTTTTCAATATGGTCCCTTATAGTAGGAAGAGGGCCTTCGTCCCAGGGTGGAGATTCATTATAGTGTATCGAGGATTCCAGAGTAATTTTTTCAAGTTGGTGTTTCTTTTTTAGGCTTAGAGATTCCTGTATGAAATTGGTTCTTTTGAGACGGTTTATTGTGCCAGTTTTGTGGATTTTTGTTCTGCGTGGGTGCTTCTTCAAGGTTTCCAATTTAGTGAATTGGGAAAGGATTTTTATTTTTATTCTTTCATTTAGAGAGATCAGGGCAGCGGTTTCCTCCATAGCTCTTATGTGTGTTGTTTTGATTGCTCCTGTCATTATCCTTTGACCAACATTTTGAACCTTGTCTATTTTTCTTAGGTTGGTTTGGGCTGCTGAGCCCCATACTGTGACACCTTATTCTAGTACAGGTCTTACATAACTAGTATAGGTCTTTTTCAGGATGTTGTGATTAGCTCCCCAATCTGTGCCAGCTAATTTTTTCAAGAGGGATAGTCTCTGGATGCCTTTACTCTGTGTTTTATCTATTTGGTTTTTCCAGGTTAGTCTTGGGTCATAGGTGACTCCAAGATAAGTAGGACTGTCATTTTTTTCTAAAGCTTCCTTATCTAATGTTAATTTTATTGTTTATTGTTTTGTTGACAGTGAGAATATGGTATATGTGGTCTTTTTTGTGTTGATGGACATGCCCCAGTCTTTGGACCAATTATTGAGTTTATCAAGAGCATCTTGTAATCGAAATTTCGATGTTCCTACATATTCTTCGGTGCTAATTATGGCAAGGTCTTCTGCATACATGCTGCTTTTAACTTTTCTTGGTAGGTTTTGATTTAGATCGTTTATGAATACTAGGAAAAGTGTTGGGGATAGGACTCCTCCTTGGGGGACGCCATTTTTTATACCCACTGTGTGGCTTCTTTGTCCTTGCATGCAAACTAAGGCTTTTCTATTATTTAGATATTCCTTTATCCAGTTGTACATTCTGTGGGATATGTGATGCTGGATTAGCTTGAGCAAGAGACCTTGTTCCCAGACTTTGTCAAATGCTTTTTCTAAGTCAACCCACACAATTGTTGTTGGTTTCTTTTCTTGAAAGCCGTCTTCTATTTCTTGTGTGATGAAGGCAATTTGATCTTCTGTTGATCTGCCTTTTCTAAGCCAGCCTGGGCTTCAGTGAGTAGATTATTTGACTCAAGGATCCATGTCAGCCTTCTATTTATCACTCTTTCCATCAGTTTGCAATTACAGCTAGTGAGGCTGATGGGATGGTAGCTATCCAGTTTATTTCTTGGTTTGCCGTGCTTTAGTATAGGGATCATAATGGCTTTTTTCAGATGTTTGGAATTCTGCCAGATTTCCAGCTAGCATTGAATATTTGTAGCAGTTTTCTTTTGACTTGAGGACCCAAGTGAAGAAGCATGTCATTTGATATTTTGTCCGAGCCCGGGGCTTGTTTTGGTTTGAGGACTTTTAGGGATTCATCTAGTTCCTTCATTTTAAGATTAGTGGTCATTCCCAAGGAGTAAGCTGGATTGTTTTCTTTAATTTTATCTGGGATTTCTGAGTTTACATCTTTATTTCTACTTTCATTAATTTGTATTTGTCCTACGCTTTGGAAAAACTTAATGAATTCATTTGCTGCTTCTTGGCCTTTCAGGGGTTTGTTGTCCTTTTCTATTACTATAGGAGTTGTTCTGTTTTCTTCCTGGTTTAGACATTTGGCTATACGCCAGAGTTTGTGACCATCTCTATATATGTTTAGCTGTTCTGTTTTTTCATGCCAACTTTTCCTCATGGCGGAAAGGTAATTTCTCCTGAAAACTGCGTTAGCTGCTTTTAGATTTATGTTATTTTCTATACAAGGGTTATTTTCTACTGTTTCTGGCTTCAATAGTGTCATTGTGGAGTTGTTGAAGGTGATCAGACCAGTTGGGGATATAATCTTTTCTTGCTCCTCTAGGAATTGATTCCTTAGCTGCTAGGAGGATTGCTTTGGAGAAAGCTGAGAATGACTTATTAACCTGATTTGATTTGCAGTTTATTGAAGTTGTGTATAGGTCTGTGAGCTTTGAGAATAGGTGCCAGTTGGCTTTTTTGTAGTTGCATCTGGGGATGGTGGAGTTTTCTGATATTTTGAAGGAGGTATCGATACTGATCAATATGGGTCTGTGGTCACTGGTGGCTAGCTGGTCTGCAACTTCTCTGGTGCACTTTTTGGATAAGTTGTCAGTTGCAAAGGCTAGATCTGGAGTGGTTGATGTTAGCCAGGCTCTTGAGAAAAAGGTTGGTTTATCCTCAGGTTTATTAAGCAAGATAAGTCTGTTCTCTGCTTGTCATTCTTCAATTTCTTCTCCCCTGGCATTTAGGTCTGGGTATCCCAAGCTCTGAGAGTGACTATTCATATCTCCTAAGATTAGACAGTCTTCTTGGTCAGGTATTTGTATGTGGTCAATCTCGATTTCTTGTCTGGTGGGAAGTAGCAGTTAAATAGATAAATATTTCCATCTGGGAGAATTAGCTTAGTTCCCATTATTTCTGATTCTGAGGAGTTGGGCATAGTTATGTCTGTGGTAGGAATATCATTTTTAATGAGGGTGGGGATTCCTCCTTTGGGTCTGATTTCTCTATCTTGTCTGATGCAGGTGTAGCCTCTAATGGAGAAACGAAGATTACTGTTCAAATGAGTTTCTTGGATGCAAGCTACATCAATTTCTTTCTCATGCAGAAATATTTTTAGAGCTTGTTTTTTCTTTTGGATGCCCTCTGCGTTTTATTGTAAGATTTTTAGACTTTTGGTCTTGGAGTGTTGGCCAGTAGTATTTACTTTCTTGTCCCTGCTCCTGGCTCCACAGGCAGAGATAGAAGAACCACCAGCTCGCTTGTGTGGGCTCCTTCAAGGGGGAGAGCCCGGCCCCCTACCTGCGCGGCGGGATTCCACAGGCAGGAAGCCACATCTATTAGAATCGTTACTGAACTCCAACATAGATGAAGTTGCGTGTCAATGTGTTATGCGCCAGGAGGCCCATTGACTCCGACTTCAGCCTGCTTTTCTTTCTGGGTGTGCTCCCATAGCCTTTGATCATCCAAGATCATCTGCAAGGTAGCAGGTGTTTATTTTCTGAGTTTTCTCTCCTAAATGAAATGCTATCCCTAGCTAACTGGTTTCATCTACCCGGGTTTAGAGTTAGAGCGCCCTATACTCGCTTATTGCAATCATTTCCCTGGATTTCTCAGATGTTTTTAGTAAATATTCTAACCACTGGAATACTTCACCTCATCCTCCATGACTGCAAACCAGTTGGTCCTCAGCTGTCAGCTGTTTATTTGCTATTCACAGCTAACCCTTATATCTAAGGGTCTTTCCCCTATCCGCCACCTGGGGACGCGCTTGGTAGAAGGTGGTAGCTCCCCCTAGAGAAAATGAGTATTTTTTATATTCTAAAGGTATTAAAAGTTTGTTTTTTTTAAACTAGACATATTGTTCTATTTTTTAAAGTTGTTTGTTTATTTAGTATTAGATCTTAAGTTTGATTACTTTTTCAAAATATTTATTTTTTAGGATTCAGGGTTATCCCTCTTTGATTAGGGCCTTGAAAGGTTTTTTTTTTTCTAACTGGAAATAGAAGCTATTGGGTTAAAATATGAAAAAAAAAATGACTACATGATTTTGGGTCCTTGAAGTGCATATCTTATTTAAATTAGGCCCAGTATTGGTAAGTTCAATGCTAAAAATGAATTTTGAACCCAAGATTGATTTAAAGTTATATAAAATAATTTTGGATCATTTTCAGCTCTTCATTCATTATTTTTTTTTTTTTGTTGAGACTATCTCTTGTTACTTATGCATGATGTTGATATTTTCTGTATGATTATTTTGTATCATGGCAAACATTCAATTTTAATCATGAAATATTTTTTTTATCAGACGAGAACAACAACTGACTTTGTACAATAAACATAGATAGAGTATCGTTCGACCAATCATAAAAGCTCAAGAAAAGTTAGATCGACTTGGTAAAAAATGTACACGTAGGTCAGGGTCTGAAGTCACGACGTAAGTAAATTTTCTTGTTGTGTGAGTGTATCTTTATATCCACAATCTATAGCTCACACTCCACTATCATACTGCAAGGGATCCTTGGCCATGTAGACATAGAGCATAAAGAGAAATGAAAAGATAGAATTTAGGTATAGAATGAAATAAAGAGACAGATTTATAGACAAAAAGGGAAATGACAAGGCACAGTCTTACAGAGGGAAATGACAAGGTAGACATAATGTCAAAGTCAGGGTCATTAATTGAGGAACTGGAAAGACTTGTAATCTATAACACTGTTAAGTAAATATTAACTAGCAATCATAAAGAATATCTTCACCAAATGGTATTAAGATGCACAGGCTGAGTTATGTACAGATAAATGACCTGCCATTAGACCTATATGAAAATGGTATTTAGAAAAAGAAAAAAAGAAATTAATTTTAGAATATATATGTGGTTTTTAAAAGATGAATAACAAGAGATGGAGATGAGATAATAAAAATAAAGACTTTTTATTTCTCTTCTGACTTTAGGCCCGACTCTATGAAAAACACAGAAGGGAGCATGACAACTAGCTCTGAGCTGGTACCACCGTCTCCTACGAAATTGCGCACCAGGAAGTCTCGTCATCGTCGGAATAACAGCAGAGGGTCTATGAAAGACATTACCTCTGCTCAAATCTCAATCTACATATGAAGCATCACTGGACACCCAAACATCAGACAAACTTAACCCTGCAGGGCTTCATCCTACTGACCATGGGACATTTAAATTTTTGGGACCTGCTACTGCAATCGGGGAGTATCGAAGTGAAGATGAAGCTGATGGCCAAGAGACAAGGTTAACTCATATGGAAAACAACATGAAGAAACGTCAGGAGTGTTGTAGCAGAAACTCATCCACTTCTGCCACCAGGCACTTGCCAATCTCAAAACACTCACCTGTAAGTAAACACCAGCATCAAAACAGAACTCTTCATGCTATCAAGACAATAACATTAATGATGTCTGCTTTGGCTGTGATGGTGGCTGCAGTGATGCTACTTGTAGCAGAAATGCTCATCCCAGGTCAGTGCAGATGTGGAGTGCACATGTGACCTATCCCCTCTGTCCAGCCCAAAACAGAACTTTGAAACTATGAGTGAAAAATCCTCTCCGGATATTGACCTCTCATCCCGACCTGAAACTGGGTCAGGTTCATGTTCTTGTTCACCGGTTACCTCTCCTGCTGACATACTGGAGGATCAATCAAATCCGGTGCGAGAAAAAGACTCATATGAAAATTTAAATTACTAATCAATAGCTCAGCCACTGAAAGTTGTCATTTAACATCTGGTCAACTTGAGGAATCTCTCCAAGACAGTCCTACTACCAACTCTAACAACTTTCAACAATCAACTTCTGGCTGTCAACTCTGGCTTTAAACGTGTACATAGCAGTCAGGATATGAGGGGACAGAAGAATAGAAGCCCCTCCAGAAGGATTCTTGAATCTGATTTGATGAAGAAAGGAGTTATGAAAACATTAGAGGATACAATACGCTAGGAAATTTAGAGACCAACTGTTTCCAAAGTGGAATAGAAAAAAGAAATGAGTCACCAGAGAAGACCAATGCTCCGAAGAAGTTTAGAAATATAAAGGTTAGTATAGTAAAATATTGTATCAATGTTAAATGACCATTTTTGTTGTGTAGTTATGTAGGTCTTATCTACACTGATCTTAGTAAAATCCTGACTTCCCTGTTACTTTGATCCACACTGTGTCAGTGGGAGTCTTCCAAAGTTGTAGTTTGATCATGACTCAATTATTTATTCCACACAGTGTCAGCGGTGATAATCCCCATCTTGATAATAAAAGACATAACCATATAAATTTCATTGAACCGAAGGTTAAACACCAGTCCACTAATCAGGACTGAAGTGCCAAAGTGTTCTTGTATCACATAGAATAATTATTTAATTGGTTCCAGGTCACTTCATCCAATGGTCACTTCATCCCATGGTCATTTCATCCGCTTGTCATTTCATTCTCTAATCCATCAAATTATAATTGTAAAAAGTATGAAATTAACAATATTTCATATATTTATTTTTATTATTACACATTATAATATAATAATTATAATAAGTATAATAATAATAAATATAATAATTACACATTAATAAATAAGAATAAAGTATAATGTCAATATAAAAATTGCTTTTGCTTGTTAATTGAAATCAATAAGATAGGCTATTGATAGTAGGTACAGAAGAAGATCTTTTGATTTCTATTGCTGTACATTGTTCCTAATTTCTTGGCCAGTGTGGCATATGTCTTGAAGTCGCGTTTATTAGAATAAATAAAATGTTATATAATAGGGTTTGAAATGACACGCACATATTTAAGAAAAAAAGTTTGACAAAGAAAGATAAAGTGAAAGATGGCAGTCAGGTGATACTTTATCTGCGATATGGTCATAAGTATTCTAACTATTCTCATCTCTCAAAAGATTTACACTACTTCCACCACACCTTGGCCTTTGATGATAAAATTATGAGAGCAGAGTGGCATGATCATAATTATTCAAATTGTACTTCTATTTCTAAAAAGATTTTCCCCACTTCCACCATGCCTTGGCCTTTTGTCATTACATCACGCAATATGCACAGGATAATATTGACATCCCTACAACAAATAGAAACTATATAACTAAATACAAACCCTGCATTACAATATATAGGGGGAACACTATAAACACTATAATAACATGTTCAAAACATTAAAAAAAATATTCTAAATAAGAATATTTATATATTATATGAAATGAGTGCTTAAAGGCAAACCCTTAACAACACAATTATACAATGTCTAAAAACATTTTTAATTGGGAATGATCTGACCGAAAGTGAGAGGGATGAAATAACCAGTCAACGTGTAATTGGACCAGCCACTTATTAGCACCAAAATGATCATTTCCTGGTGCGGTCAGATTAAACAGACTCAAGTCTGTAAGGTTATACAGCCTCGTATGAATTTTTATCTTCAGCATATATGGTTTGTTAGTGGGATACTTATAAAATCACAGATGATAGATTTGTATGTTTGTATCATTTTTCTTATTTCATCTGGTTTGTAAAAAACAACACTTGAAATTAAAAAAAAAACTGAAGGTGAAAATGCTCCTCATGAGTTGTGAAAATATGAAATCAAGATTAATTTGTTAAATATTAAATCCATTGCCATGTCTTTTCAATTGTAGCAGGGATATTAAGGCAATTTATTGCAAATGTATGTAGGCTTTTCCCCTCACCACCCAACAAACAAGAGGAGAAGCAGTCTTTATAAGACATGTATCTAGAAACTTTCATTTGAACATGACAAATCTAAACGATTACATACTTCCTTTGAATAATTATTGTATTTGCAATGTATGCAAATTTACTTTCTTCCTCTATGGGGGACATTGCCTGCCAAACTCCAGTTGGTGCCTTCTGGTAACTTGAGGGAGTTTACCCTCTTGAATGTTTTGAAAAGAGCTAACATTGTTAAACATCTGACAGTCGCTGGCCTCTGCAGGCTAACTGGTGATATGTTAGTTGGTTGTTTGGGGATAGCAATGAGCTGTGGCTTACATGGTTCTTGCATGCTTGTCTGGTTTAAGGGCTGTGATTGTCAGACTTTAGAGCTACTGCTGGAGTTGATCTGCTGCCTGTTCTGAAGACTTTTGAAGGGTCGAGCCTTTCTCATATGTGTAGGTTCCAAACTGGTGGTATTAAAAAGGATCTCTTGCCCCCCTTCACTTTTGTGGATTAAACCCTAAAGATGATGCTTCCTTCCACCTCACAATTATTTGGCTATGTGAGAAAAATTGTCAGAAATGAAACATTCTATATTTTCTTGCCAAATGTTTTAGTGTTCAATGTACAGTGGATATGAAATAATAATAATAATCTTTGTTATCTGTAAAGATACTTGTCTTACAATTTGTGCATTACTTCAAACAAAACATTATAACTATAGAAAACCAAAATGTACATTCACACCAGACTCACTCATAATTTACCTATGAAAAGTTTATATCAGATAGTTTCTGTGAAGTAAGATTTCATTCACATAATACTTTGTTCTAGTTATCATCATTCATTATTTTTATAAGCTCTAGCTTGGGATTGCACAAGACAAATTGTTAACAATCTGGGCCAACTTAGAAAATGTTTTGACCACTTTCTGAGCCAGGAAATTATTTGATGAAATATTTTTAAAATCTTTAACATAATTTAGATAAATTATAAGTCTTGGGTTAGTTTTGTTTTATATATATTTTCTTCAGAAATTTAGCACATTAACTCCTAGTTCAAACATCCTGCAGGATGACAGGTTTGAACCCAGGGCCATTGTAATGACAACCAAAGCACAGACCACACTGCTAAGAAGCCATACTTACTTAGTAGTCAGTTCTTCCATCCATCTATCCCAGTGGCGCTACAGCCCATGGAGGGCTCTGGCCTGCTTTAACACATCCTTCCATTCAGATCTCTCCTGGGCCTTTCGTCTCCACACCCTAACCACAAGCTGCTTCAGATCTGCTTCCACGTCATCTATCCATTGCATTCAGGGTCTGCCTTTTGGTCACCTGCCTTTTGGTTTCTGCCTGTATACGATTTTCCCCCCTCTGTTATCTGACATTCTTTCAAGGTGACCTGCCCAACGTAGTCTGTTCTTTTTTATTTCGTTCACTATTGGTGGGTCTTCATATAATTGATATAACTCATGGTTAGTGCTGTCCTCCACCCTGTTTCATCCTGTATGGCACCATAGATTTTCCTAAGAATTTTTCTTTCCCAAGTGTTAAGTAAATTTTCAGATGTCTTTGTCAATGTCCAGGTCTCACTTCCATACATTGCTGCTGGTCTTATTATGGTTTTGTATATTATTTTCTTGGTTTTCCTTGAAATCGTTTTGCTCTTAAGTAAATGGTGGGTGCTATAAAATGCCCTGTTGCCTCCTGCTATTCTTTCCTTTATTTCTGTTAGTAGGTCATTTTTGCAATTAATAGTACTTCCTAGATATTTGAAAGTTTGGACGTTTTCAAATTCGTGGTCTTTGATTTTGATATTTTGTCCCTCTGTTTGATTGTCTCTTGTCATTGTGATGTACTTGGGTTTACTGTCATTGACCTCAAGTCCTGCTGGTCGAGATGCTTCTTCTAGTTGTGTGAAAAAACTAGCAATGTCAGAGGTTTCTTTACCCAATAAGGCAATGTCATTGGCATAAGCAAGGTATTGTAGAGGTTTGCTGTATATCGTCCCTGTTGGTTGTGGACCCATGTTTTCTCTTTTCTCTTTATTTGTGATTCTTCATGGTCCTAATTATTTCTGATGTTTCAATGAGTGTTGGTTCACTAAGGGATCTGGTCCCCCATGTGGCAGTTCATATTCTCCATTGTCTCCATCTTCAGTGGTATTTAGGATCTCCTCAAAGTATTCAGCCCATCTCTCAATGACCCTTCTGTTTTCTGTAATAAGCTGATCATCTTTGTTCTCACACATGTGTGATCTAGCTTGAAATCCGTTCTTTTCATCTTTAATTTTCATATACATTCCTCTCATGTCTCCCTCCTTTGCTAGTTCCTCTATTTGAGTAATCTTGGACTTTTCCCATTCCCGTTTTTTCTTTCTTACAACTTTTGTGGCCCTTCTTCTTGCTTCATTGTATTGCTGTCTAGTGTTCCTGGTTTCTCTCTGTAGCATTATCATTCGGGCATTGTTCTTCTCTTCTATAGTTTGTCTGCATTCATCATCATACCACCCTATTTTCTCGTTCTTTTGTTTAAATCCAACTACCTCTTCTGCTGTTCTTTTGATAGCATGCTTTATTATTTCCCAATGCTCATTTATGTTATTTTCGCAGTCCTTTTCTAATGTTGTCAGTTGCATTTGGAGTGCCATTCTATAAGTTTCTGCAACAAGTGGATCCTTTATGAGTTTTTGACTATCATATTGCTGTGCTCTCTTTCTTTGGTAATTGTGTATGGTACTTATTTTTTGTCTAAGTTTAGCTTTTACTAGTAAGTGGTCTGAGTCAGCATTAGCTCCTCTGAAACTTCTTACATCTAGTATGTCTGATCCATGTCTCTTATCTATGAGTATATGATCTATTTGATTCTGGGTGTTGCCATCAGGTGCCATATTCTTATGTTGGAATTTTGTGCTGCTGATAGACATTCCTTTTCCTGATGCAAAATCCACTAATCTTATGCCATTATTGTAGGTCTCTTCATGTAAGCTTTCTTTGCCAATTATTGGTCTGAATGCTGGTTCCTTTCCAATTTTTGCATTGAAATCTCCTAGGACTATTTTGATGTCATGCTTTGGTGCTTCATCATAAATTCTTTCCAGTCCATCATAGAAGGCTTCTTTTGTGTTATCATCTGCATCTTCAGTATGGGCATGAACATTGATAAATGATATGTTGAAGAATTTTCCTTTCAAACGCAGTGAGCAGAGTCTGTCACTTACAGGTTTAAATCCAATGACATTACCTACCATTTCCTTTTTAACAGCAAAACCTGTACCTAAGTTGTTAGTGCTTCCACCACTATAAAATATAGTATACTCCTTGGTTCTGAGAATGTCCGAGTCTTTCCACCTGATTTCCTGTAGGGCTACAAGGGGTATCCTATATTTCTTTAACACTTCAGTAAGTTGGGCTAGCGCACCTGCTCTATAAAGGCTTAGCACGTTCCATGTCGCAAAACAAAAATCATGTCCTTTTCCAGGCCTAGGTCGTTTTCCGTTGAGAATTGTCCAGGTTTTCTTGTGTGTATTAGCTTTCGTAACAGTATTTTTTATATGACAGAGTTGTTAGCCCTGTGCATAACCATCTGGGGGGCTGCCCCTTTCAGCTCTCTGGATAGCTGCCTTTATTTTCGGGTAAGGTGCCCTAGCCTTTGTGGATCCCTCCACTTCCTGCAAGGCAGCAGGTTTGATTTTGGTCCACCCCGGGTATTTTATTTCCCCGGTACCCACCATATCTGGAGGGCATTCCCCTATCTGCCACCTGGGGAGGCGCTCGATGGGAGATCAAAATCTCCACACGAGAGTCAGTTCTTCTCTTTAGATAAAATCTGTGAAGAAAACTGATGAGATATTATGTTTAAAAACAAATTTAGATTAGGTTTAAAGAAAAATTTAGATTAGGTTTAAAGACAAATGTTAAAAAAATAAGTTCATCCACAGTAATTAAAACTTCAAACTAAATGACAACTGTATGTTTTGATCACACCATTTTGAACTGTCCCCACAGCACTCTGAAGATTCATGCTCAGAAGAAGTAGGAGACGTTAGTGAGGATGATGAATCAAGTAGCCACCCTCCCTGTCGTCAGTCTCTCTCAACTCTCAGTTCTGAAGGTGTGTTGTCTGAGGAGGACATGACTAGCAATCGCTCTGGTCATCAAGATGACAGTGGTGATAATGGCTTGTTGTCTACGGGTAGTGCAGAAAATTTACAAGCAGAGTTGACAAAGTTTACAAATATACCTGATGGGTTGTCCGACAGGGAGAAGACTGTCAGGAAGATGAAGAATAAAGTCAACTCCCCTGACAGAATATTTGAAGTAAGTAGGAACTATTAGTTTTGTTTGTTTCGGCTGTACCTTCAAATTTGAAGATTATTTTCCAAACCTCCTGCAGGATGATGGGGTATGGCACCGGGCAAAGTTTGAACCAGGGATTATTGGAATAACAGTCCAGGGCGCATACCACATGACTAGGCAGCCCTGCTTTCCATTCCAACTAGTTGTCGATAAATAAATTTGAAAAACTAAATAAAATAGAAAGAGGCATTATCTCTGAACATCAAGAGGCTACACTGAAATGGCCTGGAACATATACTGCATATTTTTCCTCAAGTAAAAGCACATGTTAAAATGTGAAAGGTTGGGGTATACTAACTTGTGCCATCTCTACTTCTCTTTCATGAAAACTTTCCTTAAAGAGATGTACAGCTATGTCTGTTGTAGCGTACTGCTCAAAAGAAAATAGAAGAAATGTGGGGGAAAAGAAGGAAAACATTCATGCAGCTAATTAGAGAGTTTAAAAGCAAACACTGCCTCAGGTTATAGAAAAGAAAATTAAGAGGGCTAAAGTATAGATGGGGGGGGGGGGCATGGTGGCAGAGTGAGTGTTTGGCTTCTAAACAGAAGACAGTTGGTCATTGTGCTGGCCACTTAACACACTTGTTAACCATCTGTCATAGAAACAAGGCGACCTTTATATCATCTGCCCCAGCATGGTTCAAGGTGTGGGTGACTGCCAAGGGCCTTGTGGTTTTAGGGGCCTCACACCTCCAAGGTTTATCTATTGCATGAAAGACGTGCATCTAGTAGAACAAAATCATTTGAAAAAAAAAATCTTCAATTTCTATAGCGCTGTTAACACACATAATATAGGCTCAAGGTGTTGTGATAACATGGCTTAAAGAAAAAAGTTAAAATGACAAACCAATTTTTTAAAAGGTTTGAGCAGACAAGTCAAAATTTTCTTTTTGAGTGTAATGAAGCATGTTGCTTGTCTAAGGTCAATGCTTGCATGTACTGAAAAAAAAAACCCTCAACTTTTGAGGAAGAAACTTGGCAAAACTAGAAGTGTTTAGCCCAAAGCAAGGCTCTTAGAGGGTCACATGGAGTGATCAGTTCACTAAGGTTTAAGAGCATATCTTTGTTCTAAATGCAAAAATGACAAAGTAAGGCCACCCTGTAGTTGATCTTGTACTCACAGAAAGCCAATCAAGTGTATACTAGAGTGTACAGAATCTCATGTTGTTTTGTTTCTGAATTCACTGCAGCTTATCAATTTTACATGCTTGCATTGCATTTTATTAGTTAAGCCAGAAATGTATGAATGCCTAAGCAAGCTTTTTTGTTGACACACTTGTCAAATATGGTAGAATCTTGCCCAATATGTGCAGCTGCAGAAAGAGATGCTTACAGAACTGAATTATGTGTGGGTCAAAAGATACAGTTGATTCAAGAAAACTCTGAGATTGTGAACTACATGTTATGCAGATTCAACAGTGGATATTTAATCACATCTGTCTCTTCTGCTAGTCAATTCAAGTGTAGTTTTTTTTTTCATTATCTGCCCCATCAGCAGCGGGGTGGGGGAGGTCTATAATGTATGAGCTGCTGTCTCTGTAAACTTGGAAAAATTTAAGTAATTCTGCAGTCAAATAGCTGTATATAAAAAGTATGAATAATTTCAAATATTTTTTATTATTCACTATTAGCTCTAAGTAACTCTAATTCTGCTTCACTTACTTACAATTTTTTTATTTCATTTTAGAAATGTGATACAGAAACTAGTTCAAGTTCTGATGAATGCTCTGACATGACTGTCTCATCAACTATACACAAAACCAGATCTCTAGAAACTAGTACACACTGGTAGTAGTTTTTCTCTTAGTTCTATTTCCTCCAGACAGAAGTCATCAGTTCTATCACTTACAATTAGTCTGTTCAGTGAACTGTGCTAGATAAACATCATTCGGACATCGATACAAATGGTTAGACAACCATTTACAATGTTTTGTTTGGACATCCATCAAGTTGGATAGACTACCATTTACGCTGTTTTGCCATTTGTTTAAATCAAGCAGTAAACTAGTCCTGTGACGTCATGGATTCAAAATTTCACTATAACAAAAACATCTTATAACACAAAGACAGCATCTTTGAATTGCATTACTTGGAGGATGTAACAGTGCATCAAACCAATGTTTTCACTGCTCTTGGTCTGAGACCACCATCAGTTGCACATAAAAGGATTCATTTATCATTGTGCACCATCTTTAGAAATGAGGACCTTCATGGAATGCATTCAGTTTAAATCTGAATTGAAGTCATGTAACAATCTCAATTTTAAAAAAAACTCAACAATTGACATGTCGCCACTACAGCAAGTCAGGAGAAACAGAATTTCTGTGAAAATATCTTAATTTTATATCTTTACACTTAAATAAATAAATAAATTATTGCTTTAATATAGTGCTACTTTCATGCCTATAGCATGCTCATAATGCTATGGTCCAATCTCATTCATGGACCAGTGAGGGGGTATCTGTGAGAAGGTTTTCTGTGCTGCCTTTAGGCGCTCAGTAAACACAACTATGCCTGAGTCAAGTGTCGAACCTCGAGACCCCTTCATAGGTAATCAAGCCAAGTTCAAGCGTACTTAGCCTCTGGACCACGCTTCCCACTTAGAATAAACTTTAATTGTATATTTTTACACTTAGAATAAGCTATTTAGTTAGTTTGGCTACCATACACAAACTGTCTGTCATTGCCACTGATACATCAAGACTAAAGAGTTTTGATTTTCCCTACTTATGCTCATCTTCTTTGCATTTATGCGAATATGTAATTTTTTGTTGTTGCATGATTCTAATTATCTTATACTAATAGTAAAACTTTAAATGTTTATGTTATCATCACCTCACCATATCCTGATTGTGTTATGCTTGTCACATATAGAAAAAGTAAAATGCATTGCAAATAGGGAAAATATATTAAAATGATGGCAAATTTATGCATTTTCTGCCAATAGAAACTTGATCTAAACTAAATAAAAGCATACACTAAATCAATGAATCAAAAGTTGTCATTTTATATCAGATTTGTCAATGGTTTATACAAGTCTAGAATAACTTTTCAAAGCTAACCCTGGGCCATTGATGCATTGTCTGGAGGAGGATGAGCAGTATTTTTTTAATTTTTATTGTTTTATGTCCATTCTAACAGTTCTGTGAACTCATCCTTTCTAAAACTACCAGCTGTTTCAATTGAACTAACTGCTTACTGGTTAATAGATTTTTTTTAAAAATTGCATTGTTAATTATTTTGATCTAAATGAGATTTGATCAAAGGACATTAGTACCTTTAGATTCTAATTTTGAAATGTATTTAGTTAAATTCTGTTCCAAATATTAGTGATTTTCACACATTTTTCCATTTCTCTGATTTTTGCTTCTTAGATAATATACACTGATGACAGACCTATTTTTCTGTTTCTAGTATAAATAATCAATTTGAACAAGTCTATGTGAATCTTGTGCATATGAAATTTACCTTCCAAAATCCCCTCTCAACCCCCTCCCTTTTTTTTTAGTTTTATCAGGGGAGTCAATAATATTTAAACTTCAATGAGTTACCAAAATCATTGTAGATCAGTTTTATAATTAGTACTGGATCCACTACATCTGTGGGGATATGATCATTTTGAATGGTGGCACTTCATATGGGGATAGAGCCAATGATAGAATCATCAGATGTTTATAGGAACATTTGGAAATAAAACTAAGTGGGCCTGTGAAGAAGGGCATCTAAGTGTATGATGCTTGCTATATATTTTAATTTATTTTTAAAGTGAACTAACTTTTGCACTAATGATTTATTTCCTTATGCTAAACCCAGTCTAGCTTCAATTCATTGTGATTGACCTATCTATAAGTAGGCCATCTCTGTAGTCACTTTCCCCACTATGTAGTTTTATTACTTCTTTCATCTTAGGGAATCCTATTCAATATGTCATTTATTAAATGGCTTAACCTTCTGAAATAATTTCTTGATATGTCTGGTAATTATTAATACCAAATCTTCAGAGATCAGCTCCAACAGCAGAAATAGATTATACCATAAACAACATTTTAATACTAGTCATTTTGTTTAAAAATAACACAAATTGTTAGTTGTATCAAGTCTTACAACATTGGCAAGATGTCACAAATTATACATTCAACAGTGGTGTGCCTGGCTGTCTGAAATTGCATGAGTGTTTTTGTCTCTCATTGCACTTTGTTTTAAAAGTTTTTGTACCAGACTCTCCAATGAGACCAATTTTTTTTTATACACTAACTTCCTTCTATTGTCTAACGGCATTAACTGATACTTCTAAACAAATATATTTATTTTCTCTCTTTGTTCACTTTTTTTTCTCTTTCTTTACTTTTGGATTATCTTCCTTTTCTTGTTTACATTTAAGCTATGGAATGTTATATTTTCCTTTGATTTAGAATCATCTATTTCTGACAGCACAAATTTTAGGGCATTCTCCCCTTATGAGTATTTTATTGCTAAGCTCTTTGTTGTGTCTTAACATTTAGTGCTGAATTCACTACTTTTATAGTGATATGTCAAAGGAATTTGTTAGGCTTTACTTGTTTACAATATCAAATATGGCAGATAAAAGTTAAGTTTTTTTCTTGTTTTGTGTATTTTGAGTAAGTTTTATATAATGACACTAATGTCATAGTAAAAACAAAAGAGTTCGATATGAAATGAAAACAGTTCATAATGCTAGTGTCTTTGGAGACAGTCAAGTTTTGTTTATCAAGAAGTTTTGGACTTAATTATTTGGTTAGTGACAGCGATGACAGACAGATTCCCTTCATTATTAGATTAAATCTTTGAACTGCCAACACACTTGATTGTCTCATTCTATTGTTGGCATTGCCTCTGTGTTCATTTGGTTAGTTGAAATTAGTTGTTAGAATACTCAAGACACAGCGAAGAAGTTACCATCAACATGTACATCTAGGCCTGACCACAGTATGAAATGCTAAGAAGATTATCAAAAACTAATAGTCAAATTGTATGAAATAATTGCTTCTTGGTAGAATGAGATGTTAGCCAATCTTGTAGGATGTTAGTAAAATCTTGTTTTTTTTTCCCTCTTCTATTATAAAAAAAAAAGACAATTATACATACTTTTATCTATCAGTATTAAACTTAATTCAAAAATGTGCATCAAATTTTCCTTGGAGAAATAAAAGCCATTTGTTGTAGCTTCAGGTTCTTGAGTGAATTCAAAAGTTTCTGCTTCTAGCTGCTATGTCCCTTCAGATGTCAAGTAGCCATTGGACTTTAACGAGTGTCAACAAAGTATCACTGAAGCCTAACCTTTATTGATTAGACTTGAGAGAGTTCTTTACTTACTTACTTAGACTTAGGTCCTCCCGCGCTGTTTGGCGCATTGGGCGGCAAGCTGTCTCCATAAAGATCTGGCAATGTCTGAAGCCTCCTCCCACCTGGTGTCCACTGTTCTGAGGTCCTCCATGAAGGTATGTCGCCAAGTAATACGAGGATGTCCCTGTTTGCGCTTTCCTCGTTTTGGCTTCCATGTTATCGCAACTCTTGGTGTGCGTAATTCATTTTGACGTAGAACATGTCCCGCAAACCTCATGCGACACTCAGTCACAACCTCAATAAGTGTTTGACTCCCAGTTCGGCATAGGATTTCCTTGTTTGAGACCCGATCTGTGTAACTGACTCCCAAAATCCGTCTCAGCCATCTCTGATGAGCCACATTTAGTCTTTTCTCAATTTTGACAGATGACTTCCACCCACGTCTCACATGCATATGTAGCAGTTGGAATGACCTTTATTTCAATGCTGACATAACAAACAGACAGTTTGTTATTATTGTATTTGAAAAACATAAATGTCTATCAAAATTGAGGCCTACTTTCTCAAACTCTTTACAAAGGTAACCTGTTAATCATAAATACTGTATGTTAAAAGATGAAGTTAGTGATAGGCTTCTTCAAAAGTTGGTTACAAGTTTTAATTGTGATTATAGAGCTGCTTGTTGTTGTTTTTTTTGTTGTTGTTTTTTTTTATGGTTGTTTTCTTTTTATTGAAAATAGTCAACTTTTTATGTGTGTGTGTGTTTGATCTCAAAACACACAATAAAAATTAAACTGAGTGAATTCATCAGTATGAATTTTAACCAGGTGCAGTAGTTTGTATTTCAAATATCTAATAAGTCCATTTGGGCGTTGTTTGCTTATTGGGAGCTCTGTTTGATTAGCCAGCCACTAGGAACTTTTGTCTCTTTAAAAAAAAATGAGCATTTCCTTTAATTTCCTTTGAACTTTAAGATGACTCATTTTCAAAACCTGATTGCATTCAAGGTTTGCGTGGCCGATTGCTGCACTTAGTGTAGCTATATTGGCTTAGCCAATGTACAAGGAACTATTGCATATTGGTAATAAGCTAAAGCACGGAAAATAGTATTTATTGATGACTATTGCTAACAGCCAATATGAAAAGGATTTTCAGCCAGTGCATGTTTTCAAGAGGGGAAAAGTCCTCTTAACCCTTAAAACGCGTGTGGTAGTTAAGCCTCTAAATAACACAATTGTAATTCCATTTTGATTGCACTTATTGTTAAACAGCTCAGCATTTTAAGGGTTAAATAACTACAATGATTTCATTGGCAGTTTTCTTTGCTTCTTTTCTCCTCATTTTCATCTTTGCTAATGTTACATTTATTTGTTTAGCTCAAGTTTATTTATTTAATGACAATATTTTATCAAATCTTTAAAATTTCAAAAATAATTTAAAATTAACATATCACGTTTTTAGAAAAGTTGTTTTTTTATGTATCTTATAACATGGTAACCACTATTGTCATTCCAAGATAAGAATAAAAATAGATGCACATTTTTTCAAGTCTATTTTTGCATTCCTAAAAGCATATATGCATCCAAAATCCAAAACAGCGATACCCAGCATAGGGCCTGCAGGCCATATCTGGCCATGGTGCAGTGCTGTTTGGCTTTTGAAGCTTCTGCTCATAGTGCATAATCAATTAAACTGCAGAGGCAAATTTCATTTTGTTTTTAAATGTGGCCCATGACCTGTATTAGAAATTCAGCCTTCAGGCTGGAAAAGGTTGGGCAGCGCTGATCTAAATCATGTCTTGTGAGTTTTGTCCACATCTTTCTTAAGCAATGCATGATTTTATTTCCTGTCCAACTTTTCATAGGCCAAAAAAAAAAACTTGTAGGCTTTTTAAAATGTTGATAGAACAGAAAGAAAAAAATAGATTTAAGTTTTCTTTTCAGGAGGGGGGGGGGGGCTCTAGTTATTAGAAATACAGCATTTGGTCCTACAAAAAAAAAATTTTTTGTTGAGACTTAAATTTGTTTTTTTTTTTTTTAATAGATCAATTTTCATTGTCATCATCTCTAAATTGAATTATTCTCAATCTGAAAAAAAAAATTTTGTCATAGAAACATTTATTACTACATAACCTGAAAAAAAAAAGTTAAATATTGTATATTACAATATCTTATTGATTTTTACTAATGAATTTTTTATGTCAGTTTTTCTGTGTCTTATTACTCTTCTTTCATACATTTGTAAATGTTTATTTCTTTGTATAGATCCTTTTATTTATTTTAACACACACATTGCTTCGTTTGTCTGGAACTGGTCTTAAGGTTTACCAGTGACATTTGTATTACATGTCCAGATTATAATTGTTTAATTTGGCCACATAGTTTTGTCACTATTCCATTCATTAGACAAACTCAAGTTTTGCTGGATAAAACTTGCTTCATCAAAACATTGGTTTCGCTGGCTGGACTATCACCTTGATTCTACCTCTTATTGAATAGAGTTCATGTTATTTTATGCTTTTGTTTGACTTTTGCACTCTCAAATATACAAAACATTAATCATAGGAAAATCATGAAACAATTGTTTTTTTTTGCCATGTCTACTACTGTTGTTACATTTTAGGGGAAAGGGGGGGGGGGGGACAAAAATGTCCTCTGTGGACCTCAAATTAATTTATTTTTAATGTTTGCTTTTTGGTTTGTTTTATTTACATTTAGTTTGTCTTGCTTCTCATTTTATAAGTCTGAAGAAACCAAACAAGCTGAGTGAACATCTGTTTAATACTTATTTTGTACAAATTATATTTGGTAGCACTCTTTAGCTTTTTTTTTTGCTAAAGCCTTTCTTGTTGACTAAGTTTTAAAGTTGCTGTGTGATTAGTACATTAAAACAAAAACAGTTTTGTATATGATATTATATTACATATTATTATTCATAATTGTTACTTATCCATTTTTTTTTTACATTCAAACACTTGTACATTGACAGTAGAACTCTTTTGTGTTCTCCTGATTGCTACAATCATTCCAGTGGCAGCCATTTTATTTCTTGTTATTTGTAGGACTATGATTCAGTTGTTATTGTTGTCAATTAGTGCTGCAAATGGTTATTACGTATTGCGTGTATATGGTTTTAAAATCTTTTATGATTATTCTATAGACAATCTGAATAATGCTTCCCATTAATAAATGATGGGTCTCTAGGCATTGAACTTGACTTGTTATAAACTAATAGGCCTGTAAGCTAATAAACTAGAAATGATTGAATTTAGTTGTGATGTCTTTTTTTCGTTTCATTTAAGAAATGTGCATTCTAAAAATAAAATAGACCCCATGTTTTAGGAAGTAATTCAATGACATTTAGGTGGGGTAGCTAGGTCTTGGATTCCTTTTTAGCATTAAAGAAACTACATGTCGCCCATAAATAAGCTAAATACAAATGTGAAGGTAACTGCTGAACCAATGCATTAAAGAAGTTGATAATCGTATTGCAAGTACCTCTTTCACTCATGCTGCCTACAAATAAATGACGTCTACCAAGCAGTGGTTGTCACCACTATTTTGAATAGTTCTTCAATCAAAGGGGCTTCCGTTCTTAAATAGGCTTAATTTGAAAGGACCACCTTACAAATATAACTGTACCAGTGACTGTCATATAGCTATGGACTAGGTCTAGGCCATGGCAAATCTAAACAGCCACCGTAAGAGTGAAGCAATAAAAAATGATATCTCCTCATGAACTCAATGACCTCTTTGGCGCACCACAACAAACACATCACCATCACATCTCTGAGATCCAGACTGCGGCCCGTCTCCTCCTTCCTGGTGAGTTGGCCAAGCACGCTGTCAGTGTGGTAGCCAAGACCATCACCAAGTACACCAACAGCAAAAAAAAGTTTTATAACAATAAGTCAAACAAAAGCCCTTTTCATTTAACACATGCCATTTTTAACGCCTTTTCTTGTTCCCAATTAGATAATTCCCTATCCGATCGAGTCTCTTTTGATTTATCTACGTCATACTCTGTTAACAAAATTTAAGAAACTTGGTTCGAACTCTAAAAATAGAACTCTCCCCAAATGAAAATTATAGATCTATTGTATTATTATATTATATTTGTCGAATGTCATAGACACACAAAAGGCCTTCTTAAATGCTGATAGATATTTTCTCAAACATATATTTTATTGCCTTGCAGATTTAGATATTAGTAAATTTATTTGAAAAAAATGTGTAGCCACTTGGATGTCTTTGTTAAAAGATGGAAGGTCAACTCTTTTTTTTTTTAAAGATTATATCAACTCACTCTGTCTGCCTGGTAAAAAGCCTGCACACGTTAATTCTCACATATATTTCTAATCGCTTAGAATTATTATTATTATTAGTCTAGAAAAATCTAGATCTATTACAAATTGGATTACATGACTAATACAAAACAATTGATACACTTATTCTAAATATAAGCTTTATTTTTTTTAAAGTGATTTTTTCTTGTTATGTGATACTTTCCCACCCCAACACGAATTAGGTCAATGTCATCATCTTTCCTATTTCCCTCATTTAGCACAGTGTAATAAAAGTTAAATCACGTGACTAACGTGTCTAGTCTACAGGGTGTTAAGGTCAACGATCTCTCCCTAAAAAAAAAAAAACAACTTTGTAATTGTTACACTTTTTGAAATGGTCATACACATTCCTCAATGTTTCATTTAGACTCGGCCAGCAAATTGTCTCTTCTAACACAGTTTTTCCAAAGTGTGGTAGCGTACGCGAATCCCAATGGATGCTGAAAGAGTTTGAATAGAGTGCGCATTGCATTGCATTATTAAAGATGTTTTAAAATACTTATTTATTTTGTTCAGTTAATACATTAAATTAAAAGCTAATAACTTTTCAATCACATTTTATTACATGTATTAAAAACTAAAACATCGAATGTAGAGTGAAGACTAGAAAGCAAAGATAAGAATGTAGAGATGAAAAAATGAAGATAAGAATGTTAATATGAGAATGTGAATATACGAATGTGGAAATGAAATTGTGAAGATAAGAATGTTAATATGGGAATGTGAAGAAATGTGGAGAAAAATGGCAGCTGCATCTGAAAAACACGAAACAACTTAAAAAGACAAAGGCATAGCCCTCAACAAAAAAAATTCAGACCGACACGCTCCCTGGCCACATTCTTATGTATGTGAATCTTGGACGCTGACTGCGGAACTAGAGAGGAAGATCCTAGCAATGAAATTGAGATGGTAAATATTGAATATACAAGGATCCTAGGCATCTCATACAAAGACAGCATCACAAAAGAACCGATAAGAATTAGGATCACTACGGCGATTGGACTCCAAGACAACCTGCTAACAACTGTAAAAAAAAAAAAAAAAAAACTCAAACTAAACTTTATGGCCATATCACAAGGTCCCATTTCTTGCAAAGACCTTCCTTTATTAAACAGTACCAGAAAAAAAAAGAAAAAGGCAGATAGAGAAAGCGATGGGACTCTGGGAAGACAACGTAAATGAATGGACGGGCCTGTAATTGAAAGAGATTCTAGCCAAGGCAAAAGATAGAGAGGAATGGAGAAAGATGGTCGAAAGATCATGTGTTGTATCCCAGCGGTTCAACAGTCTAGGGCACGTGTACTGCTTGGTCTCTTCAATTATCAATTTTTGTTCTGTCTCTCTTAGTTCATCATAGAACCAAAACATGATTTTGTTCATAAGAAATAATTTCATTTGTTCGTATCTGTGTGTGTGTGTGTATTTGTGTTTATGCGCATGTGTGTGATGATCCTACACGGTCAAATGTTTCAAGTCGCCATGTCGACACGTGTATTTTGGGTCGTGTTTTTATTATTATGTGCTATAGGCTAGGATTTTAGTGCACGAGTTTCGCTCGCGTGGCTAGCATTTAGAAACTAGCTGTGTTGCTGTACATTAAACTTGAAAAAAGGTGACTAGTCAAGCATTGTTATTTCACATAGCACTTAACTCAGTGTTTTTCATACTGTATTCCCGGGATCTCAAGGTTCCACGTGACGAAGGAAGTTCCACACAAAGATGAAAACTATACAATTAAAATAAATTCTTCTCTAAAAGCCAGTTTATACAATAGGATAACTTCAAAAATAATCGACTCGTCCCTCACTACTGTTTAATATGTCTATTACTATTCTATAAAGACCTTCACAAAAAATTTTGCATTGCGCGTTTTTAATGTTATAACATGCTTAGTGCACTAGGGTCCAATCTCATTTATAGAATAATGGAATGGGCAAAGGGAATACATGTGTGTAAGAATGTTTCCAAACTAACTTAGGGCGCTCAGTTAAAGGAATGGACCTTATTCGCCAATCGTAAACAAACAATATTTAGCCACGTGATTCTCTATCTCTTCTATACAAATTACGTAATACACACAGGCTGACAGTTTTTTCAATATTTTATTAATATTATCAAGTGGCTAAATGTTGTTTGTTTACGATTGGTAAGTGAGGTCCATTCTATTCGACTCAAATTTTAAATCCTTCGAAAAAACAATTTCCTGGTGCATATTAAGAATGACCTCGAGCTGCTTAACTAAGCGGTGTGTATGACTACTTCGAAGTCACACAGTCTACAATAGAAATACACGTCTTCTTATTTTATTGTGATCTCTACTGGCAAGCTGTTCAGTTTATAACCGATGTAAACGAACTGAAAACAACTTAACTATAAAATAAACGTAATTTTACTATCAATATTTCAAGAACTAGACTAATTTAACATTGCTACTTTCTCTTTACAGACCATTGGGTGACAGCCAGAATTTCTCGAAAATTTGACTTAACATAAAATTATTTACTTAATAATTGTATTTATATTTTATTTATATATCACTGTAAACATTAAAATATAAGGGTTATTTGTTAAATGCTTCAATTTAACGGTCCAAATCTTACTTTGTAATTAAATCTGTGGTTTCACTGTAATTTATATTTCCTCAAAAGATTATGTTTATGGTTTCTTATGTATACAACTCTTGAATACTTGCGGTAATTTCCCACGACATGTATTAAAAATAAAACTTCAAAAGCAATGTTTAATTGTAAGATTATTATATTTAATAATAATAATAATAATTTTATTTATAAAGCGCTGTTAACAAACAAAATGTAGGCTCAAGGCGCTGTAACAACATTACAAACAAAAACACGAGTGCTAAAATGACAGTTAATCTAAAAAAGTTTTAAACAGATAGGTCTTAATGTTCTTCTTAAAAGTGGTGTAGCATGTTGTCTGTCTGAGATCAATGGGGAGTGAGTTCCAAACCTTTGGTCCATGAACTGAAAAAGCATGCAGACCGTAGCTTTTGAGGGAGAAACGTGGCACTACTAAAAGCGTTGAGTCCATTGAGCGCAGGGCTCTCTGGGGGACATATGGAGTAATCAGTATCTGTGAATGTTTTTAAAAATTATAACGGTCCAACCAGAGTTTTCATTGTCCCCACACACACACCCATTAAAGGGACATTTCCCCTGGCCATGTTAATCGTTAGTATTACGTTAGCCCTGTTCATGTGTAACTCCAGGGGATAACACCTACATTACCTTGCTAGACCTCTACAGAAGAGATAGTGACTCAATGTGTAATTTTAGTTTTAAAAAAAATATATACATATTTGTAAGTTTGTGTAGCACAGCCATACATTCGGAGCTCGCGATAGGGGGTGCAAGCTCTTGACTAAATGGGGGAGGCGGAGCAAGTCATTTTCTTTTTCAAGTGAAGAAAAAAAAAGTAATATTTTTGTATAGTTATCAATCCATGCCAGATCCACTCGCATGCCAGATGGAAAAATCCCTAAAGACATCCTGTACGCTGAGCTAGCAGAGGGAGCCAGACCCAAGGGCCGCCCAAGACTAACTTACAGAGATGTCTGCAAACGAGACATGAGAGCCACAGGCATCGACCAAAGTATGTGGGAAGAGATAGCCCAAGACCGGACAGCATGGAGACAGAGTGTACGTGCTGGTACGAACTTTGCTGAATGCAAAAGAAATGAAGCTGCATCGGTCAAGAGAAAGAAAAAGAAAGCTGTCCTGTCAGTGAGCCCTAGGACAGATGAATATAAATGCTCGAACTGTGGCAAACTCTGCCGATCCAGAATTGGCTTGATCAGTCACTCCAGATTCTGCCCCGTCTCAAGACGTAACCAAAGCCAGTGACTCATCTGGGCGCATCCATTGTCTTACGAGACAGAAGGAGACATATATATTAATCCTTGTTTTGTTATTAACCAAGCCAAATGACATTTCATGTATTACAAATGTTTTTATTTAAACTTCGTTTCATCTTTGAAAAAGAAAGAGCAATTCGGGTGCTGGTCCTTAAAGCGTGTGTAAAGATGCGGATGGGCTGAGTGTATTGTGTAGACAAATGGCTTTGTGTGGGTGAATGCAACAACACACTGGATAAAGAGTAGGATTCTGATAGCGGTTAGTACATATAAATGTGAAAGAGATGGTACATGGGTTGACCATTCTAGATTGCTTGAATGTGAACGACGACTATATCAACACTCCCCAATGGAGTACAAACTTAGATTTAGTTACAGATCAGCCGATTCACATATACAAGTAGGCCTATCTCATTAAAACCGATAACAAGATAGTAAATACACCCATACACATATATTACTCGGGCGCCTAGGCTAATATTGCAATTTATGTAATAATATTTTAAAGTATAACAATTTGTCAACAGACCTAATCATTACCAGTAACAAGAACCAAACTAAATAAAAGAGAAAAAATAATATCCCTTTCATACTCTAAAACAGAGGTTCTCAAACTTTTTTGATCCGGGGACTCCTTTGAATAGTCAAAATTTGCCCTCGAATCTCAAAGTGACAAAGCTACAGAACTACATAGTAGATAATTTTTAAAATGTAGGAAAAAAAGTAAAGGGGAAGGATTGATTTATGAAATTGTAACTTTTGTTAAAAGTAAGTTTTAAAATAAATACATGGATAACTGTCACGAGATTTTAGCAGTGTATTTGTGTCCGGGTCAATGTTTTTATAAATAGCAACCGCAAATTTCAAGTCCTTTTTTTTTTAAATGTCATGAGATTCTTGGCGGCAATGTATCCAAATAAAAGACGGGAAATCAGCCAACAACTTTGTACAATGATCCATAATGCAGAAACCAGAATCTTTCATATCATTGTTCAAACATTGGTTGTAAGTTCCTCTTTTTGTGTGTGTGTTTTTATTGTGTGTGTGTGTTGATATCTCAATTAGCTGCTCCTGCATTAGTATGGATTGATCTGTGTAATGAAATGATAACGACTAGAATACCAATAACATGGCTTTATTCGACAAAATTAGACTACAGTAAACAGTGAATGACACCAGCACGTCTAGCATACCACTGATGCAGTCTATACACACATACACAATGGCCATGACCTTCAGACACGCTGGACGCACGCAGAAAATCAACTCAGTTACACTACAATCTGTTATTGGGATCTAGAGTTTGTCTACGCGCTAAAGAGTTCAGTAGAGTCCAATAGGGTATATCAGGTGAAGAGTGTCTTCAAATCTGTTGCCTAGGTCGTCATAAAATAGTTCGTAAAAGACAATAAACAATAGAGATGGGCGAGTCGATTATTATTGGAATTATCCGATCGAATTAACTGGCTATCAGCGAAGAAATTATTTTAATTGTAAACTATTTTCTTTTTTTTTTTTTTTCGGACCTCCCCACGGTCGTATGTGGACCACAGTTTGAGAACCACTTCTTTATAAACAAACAGAATCCCGCTCCTAACAAAAAAAAAAAACCAGTTTGAGAACCACTTCTTTATAAAATCCCGCTCCTAACAAAGACCAGCTTAGCACTCGAACTTCTGGCCCAACACACATAGTCTCCCCTGAATAAAAAAAATGTTAACAACACAATTCTCATGTCTCACAATAAAAAACAACTTGCACACAGTCTCACATCTTACACCCCTCTCTCCTGACATACTGTACTAGTGGAGAGGCTTTTTACAAAACTTAAATTTACTCTGTCCGTCTGGAAAAAAATCTGAACACGTTATTACTCCAGCACCTATTTTCTGATCAAGTTGAAACTTCACTACTGGAATACTGTCTCCCCGCACCTTCGATATGGAGTCACGGAGGTCACGGTCTCACGCGTGACGGCTGGGGGATTGGTGGTCTCAGGATTCGAGACCAAGATCGTCTAGACCAGGGGTTCTCAACCTGTGGACGGCGACCCCTTTGGGGGTCGATTGACGACTTGCCAGGGGTCGCCTAAGACCATCGAAAATATGGATTGTTATTGTCTACTCTTCTATTGCTGTGTGTGTGTAAGGGGGGAGGGGTCGCGGCAAAGTGAGGAATAGTAAAAAGGGGTCACCGAGCTTAAAAGGTTGAGAACCGCTAGTGTGGAGCGCATAGAACATGACCGAGCAGCCATCTATCTTGTGTGTAATAATAAATCTAACCAATCTAGTTAATTAAAACTAGTTTACATTGATAATTAGCGATGTTTATTTTAATGTCTATCAATTAATATTAGATCAATCTAACATTTATTTACTTTTTTTTCTTTTGGTCTTCTAATGAAATAATTCAGAAACCAGTGAATCTATTTCAAAACGTTTGCTGTTTTTCGCTTGTGCTAATATGTTTATATTACGTCAATGTTTGTTGTGAATGTTTTTGTGAGAAAGTACTGGAAAGGATATTACGAAATAAAAAAAAAAAAAGGAAAGTCTTCTATGTCTACTTGTATTAACACAAAGTCTCTGTTAGTATTATTGTTATAATTAATGTCTACAGTATTTTATTTATTTATCTGTGACAACAGAACATCGCTCATGGATAGAACAGCAAGTGAAGTCAACCTGCTCTGTGTCCTAGAACTTGTTATATACTTTTTTACTTCTCTCAACTTCGAGAATGACCGAGGCCATTCGTTATAAAAAGCCTCAACACTGACCTGCAACGTCACAACCTGTGGACAGTGCAGATCAATAGCTAGTTGTCACGTTGGAATGACCACTCTTCTGAACAAACGGTAACAGGCTTTGACAGTGTTTGGAAAACACAAAATGCGTATATATGGTATAGAGTAGTATAGTCTATAGACCATGTTTGGGGAACAACTGAAGCATCAACAAAAAAAAATAATTACAGATCTTCATCAACAGATGTCTGAGAAATATCTTAAAAATATACCTGTACGACAAAATTTTAAAAAACACCTGTGTGAGATTGGTTGACAGAAATTAAGATATGCGATTTTCTTAGAAATAAAGTGGAGATGGATTGGTCACACCCTTACAAAAGATACCAACAACAGAGCTAGACAGGCTTTAAGAGTGGAACCCCCAAGGCATAAGACGTAGAGGGAGACCAAAAAAGACGTGGCGACGCAGTGTACTAGATGAAGCCGAGAGGACCGGGAAGAGCTGGGAAGCCATTAAAAAACTAGCAAGAGACCGTGGATGTGGTGTGCTTTTACTGAGGCCCTAGGTTCCATGAGGAACGCAAAGGAAAGATGATAATGATGATAGACCATAGTATCACTTATGATCTAATGGGGTGTTTCTTCCTAGTCACGTCGTGGTTGTGTTTACATCTCACCCCGTACTTAGTTGTTGTTTGTTTAGAGTGGGAATCTGAAGCGTTTTATGACAATATTTAGTGGTTTTAATTTTTAATTAATTAATTAGCGCCAAACTATAATTTGTTAATATTTTAATAATAGGAAAATCTAAGATATACATCTTTTTATAATTTCACTTAAAAAGATAGTTAAACAATTGACAGATGGTTCGGAAGCGTTGGTCTATAGGTCATATAGGTCATACACTGACATTACTAAAGCTATATGCTCAGAGCATTCAGGTGATCAAACCTAGAAAAAAAAAACAGTAACACTTTCACCCACACCCATCCCTTTCTGCCTTAAAATAAACAGGCTAGATCGCTAAACGGTGGAGAGTTGACCATTAGTTTGTGTTGGATTGGTCAGATAGGCCTAGTCTATCGTGTAGTCGGTGTCTCGATATGTCGACTAGTTGCTGTAATGATGAAAAGACTGCCGTCTCCTTGTGCATAATAGGGTTGATTGTCTAGCGAATAAATAGCACATCTGAAGGTCAAGGATAATTATAGATCGACTACAACACAGGCCAAATTTGTCTTACCCCATCCTTTCATTGTTACTTGCCAAGTAGGCCTACAATGTCTTTAGATCTATTTCGTCTACGCATTTTTTAAACTTTGCTGTAACATTTCGTATAAAGTAACTTACTGAATTTCTTAAAAATTCAAGAACATAATAGGGCCTAATACATGTAGGCCTATACAACACACATTTTAATAATTCTTATTATGCCATTGATATGCATAATATATCAGGAACTATCGGTATATGAAATACATAAGTTGAACTAATAGCTGAAGTTTATAAAAAAAAAGGGGATAGGACCGGAAAAACACACACACGCGCGCGAATATATATATATATATATATATTTGTGTGTTTGTGTGTGTGTGTGTGTAGTTTACAACCAGCCTTTTTT
The DNA here is from genome assembly GCF_947242115.1 of Biomphalaria glabrata. Taxonomy (NCBI): domain Eukaryota; kingdom Metazoa; phylum Mollusca; class Gastropoda; family Planorbidae; genus Biomphalaria; species Biomphalaria glabrata. The sequence goes on from NC_074717.1 coordinate 47,944,434, forward strand.
TTATCTTGCAAGATCGTTTGTAAACATCGTATTTCTGGATTTATTGGATATAGATTTCACAAAAAAATATAAAAAAAATAAAATAAAAAAAAAGAACTTCCATTCAAATAGATTAACTGGGTTTAGACCAAATATGCTATTGTTTGTTGCATCAGTACTTTTGACAGAGGTTAGTTGGCTTATACTGCTTACATCTCAATGGTAAAGTGACATTGAGATATACCAAAAAAAAAACAACTAATTGTAGCAACAATATTTCCTTCTTTCCTACGCTTAAAATAATTGAACTATTCATACATTTATTCAGTTGACTTTAGCATGTTATATATTATGATATTAGCAGTTGAAAAGTAATGGAAATAACAAGGCCTAGCCTCTGTAAACACGCCACAGCGTGACTTTTTGAAAAGTAGATCGAGATTCGGAACAACCCCATTACAACCAAAAATGTTTAAGATACAATTCCATTTTATTAACATGAACAAGAAGAGAAAAAAAAACTAACAGAAGACTGCCAACACACTAATAACACGTGAACACACTGAACATTTGAACAAAGGAGACTACAAGAACCCCCCTCCCCCCAATTGCGGTAATACCATCAATTATTTTATCAAAATGCAGGGGAGGGGGAAGTCATACCGACGCACGTGTGCAGTGTGATTAGGGCTAGCCACTATTACGAAAAACCTCATTGAAATATTTCCTCACACCAAAGAAGTCCAAACCACTGGTAGGCCTATACAGCTTGGGATCAACATTAAGAGGTTTGATATAGTGTAGCGCTGTGTGCTACAAACTGCCTAATGGTCGCCTACGCCGTCTCCTTATTTTTCCACAGGGTGACCCACAAAACCTTTCCCACGTTTGGGTATAGGTGCAAGGCAGCAAAGGTTTGAGTTCTGTTTTCCGTCTGCTAGGTGGGTAGCAAACCAAGGTTAATGAAAACAGTTCCGCAGATTCAATATTTGTGCCACACGTGAAAATCAAGAAATACATAAGAAACTGCTCTTTGCGAAATTTGCAAGTTAAGCAATGGGTCTACCGAAAACCAGAAAAAATGGCAAGGGGTCTACGAGACAAAACAGTTTGGGAACCACTGCTTTACATCTTCTGCTTTAATCACATAAACTCACTCTCAAATGATGACTTGAATGGGAGATAGGTGTGAAATATAATCATGTGTGTGACCAGAACTACACAAATCATTTAGAGAACAGAAAAAATTGCATTCTACGTGGATTCCTAGGACGCCCCTGCTGAGTCCACCCAACTCTAATGGGTGCTTAACATTAGTTGGGGAAGGTAAAGGCGGTTGACCGTTGTATTGGTCATATAAAACCCTCGTTGAAACAGTCGGCCATTGAAATAGATGAGCTTTAACATCATCTACCCCTCCCTATCAAAATCAAGGTCTGAAATGGGCAGGCTACCTATGAGTTGTTTAGCAATTTAAGATTGAATGACACGTTTCATTAACTAATTTGCAAAACTTTTTTTTTTAAAGTTTTATTTTCATTGTCCTCCTTTTGAAGGCTTTGTCCTTCTTTCTGTGCTCCTTGGGCTTGCACGTATAAAGTGACCCTAATCTAGCCGGACATCTTATAAAAAAGGACCAAAGTCTTACGTAACAATCTCTTATTTACTTCTACTATAATGAATTGGGTTGCTATAAGAATACTTCTTATTTTATCTTATGAATTACAGACGTTTCTCAAAAATATAATTACGTCCTTATCAAATACATGTGTTAATCTAGTTACGCATGTTAATTAGGGACAACCGCTAAACTCTTCCCACCGTCACCATATTGTAGTAACTTTAGTGGCGGACTGAAAGGGTTAATGTGTGTGCGGCCTACTGACATACATTACTCATGCCAATCACACAGGTCAAGGGCTAGTGCACGCAAGTATGACCTGTGCTGAGGTCATGTGACAGATAGCCTTTACGGGGGAGAGACTCGTGTGTAAAGAAAGACAGTTGAGTCCAAGACAGCAAGAGAAAGACTGTGCAGTACCTTGAGAGTCCTCTAAGATGTAGCTGTGCGAGCTAGAGAGACTTGTAGGGATTAGTTAGGCAGTTCTGTTGTGAAGAAAAGCATTTCAGTTAGTGTAGCCAATTGTGTTTATTGGCTGTTGTTGGTGTAATTTGTCATTAAACCGCCACTTTGTTTATTGAAGCTTTTGTAGTCAAGTTGTTTTAGATGTGTTGTGTTGTTGGCAGTGTTTGCAAAAGGCCTGATAGAGAAGATCGTAACAATATAAACACACACACATACACAATCCATATTAAGGCTACCAAGTGAAAAAAAAATAAGCGAAAAGTTTCGCTAAATACTCAGAACGTGCGAAGTGTTCCTTTAAGGAAAAAGTTTGGGAAACATTGCACTAGAGACACAATAGCGCTGACTTTTATCTAGGTTTTCTTTCAGTGGACAGTGACTTGAAATTCCCATCGCTTAAAAATTAATATATGAACAAGAAAATTAAAAAAAAAATACTTTTAGAAAAAAAAAACTACAAACTTTTTGACCAGACAGACAGAGTTGATATAAGCTTTGTAAAAACAATTGGGGAAGGGGAGGGGGAGTATTTGAAAATTCCCACGACCCCCCCCCCCCCCCCAATTTGGAGGGCAACCAAATTAGTGTGTTTTTTTTATATAAAAAAAAATATTACGCAAAATGCGGAGGCCTCAAAAGAGGTCAAGCCCTGGGCCCCCTAACGATGAAAAATTCCTAGCTACGCCCCTGGTGGCCGCCTGTTCGAGCGATATGCACTTCAATGCTCGTCGTCAATGACGTCATCCCCCGACGTCACGCATGAGGTTTGGCCTGGAATGAATGATCTTCATTTCGAAAGAAGTGTCCGAAACTTTAAAAAAAAAATTCCACATCACTTACACAATAGACCTGTTTTTTTACAAAGCGTATACCAAATCTTGTCTGTCTGGTAAAAAGTTTGAACACGTCATTTCTCCCATTCCCATTCTTGGATCAAGTTGAAACTTTAGCACAATTATTCTTTGGCGAAGAAAATACATGAATCAATAACAAAAAAAAATTAACAAATTTGTACTGGGGAGGGGGGATTTTGAATTTCGGTCCACCCAAATCTAATGGTGACCTGACTTAATTTGGGAAAGTAAAGGCGGTTGGTCGTTGTGCTGGCCACATGACACCCTGCTCGTTAAAAGTTGGCCATAGAAACAGATGACCTTAACATCATCTGCCCCATAGATCGCAAGGTCTGAAAGGGAAACTTTCTTTTTACAATATTGAAATTTATAGTTGCGAATGTCCAAAAAGTCCGTCACGCCGTTCCACAAGGGAGCCGTCATCAGTGTCTCGTTAGCTGGAGTGGCGGTCCTTGCACGGAACAGTGGCGGTTACAGTATATGAATATGAGACAAGCTCCCCAAGTTAGCACTGTTCTCGGCCACTTGTAGCGAGTGGGGCCCAGGAACGGGGACGGTGCGCTGTGTACACGTCTAGGTCCGGTCTGGCCCAGTCAATCGATATGGCTGTCTACCGTTGGGAGCCCTCAGACCAGTGGCGTAGCTAAAGTGGGGGTAGGAGGGGGGAGCATTTCAAAATCCCCCCGGGTCCCCACTTGAGGGGGGCCCCCTAATGAGTGTTTTTTACATTGAAAGTTTAATATTAAGCAACTGCAGGGGCCCCCAAAGAGGCCAAGCCCCCCGGGCCCCCAATCGATGAAAAATTCCTAGCTACGCCCCTGCCTCAGACAGGACAGAGGTGAAGAGCCCTACGTCCAGTACTGGTAGTTAGATAAAAGCCTTTCTAACCACCAATGGGATAATGGCGCCTACGCCCTTCTGGACTTCACTGTAGGTAGACAACTAGAGCGTGACCGCTATGTCGAAGGCGCCGATTAGTCGCCGATTTTGGGTTGTTTCGTTTACGCACGCACTGCTAGTTTTTAAATAACGATTTATACCTTTACTAACTCTGACCTAGAAGAGCGATAGTGAAGCTATTTTTAGGTGCTTATCATGGCTTATGATTATCTCATCTCTATATCTTATCTTATCTTATATAATACAGCATGTTGGAATGGATTTTTTGAAAGCCTTCAAAATGAAACATATTTAGGCTTATGAATAAGATTCTAATGGGAATATTAATGTTTCAGCTGTAGAATATGGATATAAATAATGATTGGGGTAAGTAATTCTAGTAGTAAGTAGATCTAAATCTAGTGAAGTAATACTATAATAGACTAGTCACTAGTAAGTGACTAGTACTACTACTACTACTACTACTCTACTACTAGTTACTAGTAATAAGTAGTACTACTAGTAACTAGATCTAGTTAGTAGTAGAGTTATAGAGTAGATCTAGATCTATATAATAAGTATATTACTAATAATATTACTATATAATAAATAACTCTACGAAATAAATTATAGACTATAGAGATAGACTAGATGAAGATTCAAGATCTATCTAGACCGTCAATAGACCTAGACGACTAGAGTAGAGTGACTAGACTATACTAGATCTAGAGTTTCTAGAGACGAGTAATCTAGACAAACTAGAATCTAGATAGTTACAGTAGAGACAGTACTACAGTAGAGTCTAGATCTAGAAAAAATCTAGAACTAGAGTTAACTAGACTAATCTAGGTCTAGAGTTTCTAGTAGCAATTTGGGTAGCAATTTGTATAAATTTGTTGAATTTGTCTCATTAACATTTGACAAATTTGAGACCAATTTTTTTTAGTAGTGAAAATGAATAAAAAAATTGATGCTAGATCATGAGTAGATCCAGTATTGAATATATGTTAGAATAGATCTAGTGAAAGGGGAGATTGGAAGGCAACTAGATCTAGATCTAATCTAAAATAATCTAAATTATATGACATGATATTTGGGTACTTGGGTTTACTCAACTTTACTGTCATTGACCTCAAGTCCTGCTGGTCGAGATGCTTCTTCTAGTTGTGTGAAAAAACTAGCAATTTCAGACGTTTCTTTACCCAATAAGGCAATGTCATCAGCATAAGCAAGGTATTGTAGAGGTTAGCTGTATATCGTCCCTGTTGGTTGTGGACCCACAGTTGTAGATCTATTTGATCTGAAATCAGATTACTTGTCACCTAAGATTTCTTCTGAGTATTTTCCTAGCCTCTTAGTTATAAGCCTAGACAGGATCTTATAAGTCACATTTAGTAGAGAGATTCCTCTGTAATTGCAGCACTTTAGCTTGGATCCTTTTTTTGTGTATTGGGATTATAAGAGCTGTTTCCCATTCTGTTGGTATTACTTCTTCTTCCCAAATTCTTGATATTAGTCTGTGTATTTGGGAATCTAAGTGTTCTCCTCCATATTTAATTAGTTGTGCTGTAATTTGGTCCTCTCCTGGTGCTTTGTGATTCTTTGTGGTCCTAATTATTTCTGATGTTTCAATGAGTGTTGGTTCACTAAGGGATCTGGTCCTCCAATGTGGCAGTTCATATTCTCCATTGTCCCCTCAAAGTATTCAGCCCATTCCACAATCAAATAATTCAAATAATTAAACCGTCTTACTAGAAATAGTTTTACCTTTCAGCAAAGGAAAATGTGAAAATCTGTTTTCACTTGCTTGCCTGGAAAAATGGGAAAGTTTTGTGCAATACCTCCGAAGAAAAAAAAGTTTGAGTCTTCCACTCTTCATTAGAAATATTAGTAGCAAAGTCATAGTCAATGTCCTTCAAGGAACATAATTTCTTCCTTGAGATCCTATATTGTTCTCAATATCTTGTCCATGCTAAGCCAGCGGACACTATTGTGGTACCGAACCTTAGAATGTTTTATTTCCAAATCTTCAAGTACTTCTCTGAGTTTGAATCTTTGACTGGATCTTTAAAATATTGCAAATAAGAATTTAGGCTACGTTTAGCTTAGGCTTTTTAGAATGATGTGTAGAGACTATTTCTTTTGCCTCTTCATCATAACTGATAAGAATCAGAAATTTCAATAATTTATATAGATATTTAAAATTAGTTATTTTTTATATATTTGCATTCTTTATATGTATAATCTATGAGCTCACCTAATTTCTGTAGGTATGCGCAGGTCGCATAAAACAGTTAGGCGGGTCTCATGTGGCCTGTGGGCCGTAATTTGCACACTTCTGATCTAGCATATCCGATCCATGTCTCTTATCTATGAGTATATGATCTATTTGATTCTGGGTGTTAAAATCGAGTGAGATCCAGGTTAGCTTGTGAATACTCTCATGTTAAAATTTAGTGTTGCAGATAGACATTCCTTTTCCTGATGCAAAATTCACTAATCTTATGCCATTATTGTTGGACTATTCATGTAAGCTTTCTTTGCCAATTGTTGGCCTGTATGCTGGTTCTTTTCCAATTTTTGCATTAAAATCTCCTAGGATTTATTTTGATGTTATGCTTTGGTGCTTCATCATAAATTCTTTCCAGTCCATCATAGAAGGCTTCTTTTGTGTTATCATCTGCATCTTCAGTAGGGGTATGGACATTGATGAATAATATGTTGAAGAATTTTCCTCTCAAACGTAGTGAGCAGAGTCTATCACTTACAGGTTTAAGTCCAATGACATTACCTGCCATTTTCTTTTTACAGCAAAACCTGTACCTAAGTTAATGCTTCCACCACTATAAAATATAGTATACTCCTTAGTTCTGAGAATGTTTTTCCACCTGGTTTCCTGTATGGCTACAAGAGGTATCCTTTATTTCTTTAACACTTCAGTAAGTTGGGCTAGCGCACCTGCTCTATAAAGGCTTTGCACGTTCCATGTTGCAAAACAAAAATCATGTCTTTTCCAGGCCAAGGCTGTTTTCCTTTGAGATCTGTCCAGGTTTTCTTGTGAGTAGAAGCTTTCAGGACAGTATTTGTTTTTTATATGACAAAGTAGTTAGCCCTGCGCACAACCTTCTGGGGGACTGCCCCTTTCATCTCTCTGGATAGCTGCCTTTATTTTCGGGTAAGGTGCCATAGCCTTTGTTGATCCCTCCACAAATTTCTCACAATTTATTGAATTAGAATTAGAATTAGAAAAAGCTGAAAAGAAAGAGAGGGATAAACTAGAAACATATATTGGGGAATACGAGAAAGAGATGAAAGAGCATCTTAACGAGCTCATCAAAAAGAATTAAAAGACTTAGAACTCAAACAAAAACAATTAGAAACCAAACAAAAAGAAAGTGAGGAATGGATAGAATTAGTAAAAGTAGAAGCAGTCAAAGTAAACCCTAATATATCGACCCAACAAACATCTCCAAATTCCATAACTTTAACATCAAAGAGGAAACTCTTGAAAATTATTTGGATCAATTTGAACACATAGCATCAACCTACACAATGTTTAGTGAAGAAATGGCAAAACAATTATTATTCTGTCGGGAGAATAAATATAACAAACAAAATATTAAAGAAGCAAATTTGTTCAAGCATAATCTTTTTCTTTCTCTCTTTCTTCCACTTCTATTGAACATGCCAAATATTAAAAAAACAACTCTTTGGTGTTTAAAACAAGAAACACTGTTTTTGTGACTGTTCTAAAGCCTGAGCTGGATTATGTACATTAAATAAAAATAAAATTCATCAAGATTTTCTAGTTTGTATGAGACTTCATTGAGTTTCTGAAATTTTTTCAATTTTATGCTCCAGACTAGTGGCAAGAGCACTAAATTATTTATGTAACTACACTTGAACCACTGAGACATGATCTGACACCATTCTCTCTTTTTACTTAGAAATATAATAAACACAATAGTGAATTAATAAAGGAAATTTCACAGAAGTTAATTCATCGCAGACAGAACCAATTACCACAAAATAACCAAGACTGTATGGCAGTGTAGAACAGCTAAAAAGTAAACAGCACATTTTTTTCTATGGGACAGGTTGTGGTGACTAAGTGGTAAAGCACTTGGTTTTCAAACTGATGGGTCTAGAGTTTGAATCCTAGTGATGACTGGGTTTTAAATTTCAGGATTTTAAGGGCGCTCCTGAGTCCACAAAACTGTAATGGGTACCTGGTAATAGTTGGGGACATGTAAAGGCCATTGGTCATTGTGCTGGCCACATGATACCCTCATTAACTGTGGGCCACAGAAACAGATGACCTATACATCATCTGTCTTATAGATCACAAGGTCTAAATGAGGAAAAGGGGGAAGCTAAAGAGCTTAAAGCTCAGCAACAAAAATGTGGCTAGAAGAAGAATGAATTAAAGCTCTCAATTTATAAGGTTACATCTTGACAAGTTGATTTTATAAAGAAACAATGTTGTAATACAGAAATATAAGATCACAATATAGTTTCTCAATACATTGAGCCTCTAATAAGAAAGAAATGTAACAAGCAAAATAAAAAATAAACAAAGCTTATAAAATAGCTGCACTTTTACAGGCACATATCTCAATACTGTTAGTTCTATTTCACTTTTCACATTCTTCTTCTTCTAGCCAGCTTTATTGCTGCTGAGCTGTGATCTCTTTTGCAGACTTTGCCAAGGAAAAAAAGTGTGCTGTTTTCTTCAGTTGTTCAGCAATGCCGTACAGGGTGTTGGTTATGTTGGGCTGTAGTGGAAGTAGGGTCTGCCTAAGGTGGATTAGGGAGGGGCATTCAAAGAGGATATGGTTTACAGTTTCAAAGGGGTGGGCGAAGTGTCTGCAAAAGGGGTAGTTGTGTGGAGTTTATTTTTTCAGGTGGTAATTTAATAGTGGTGTGTGTCCTGTTCTTAGTTGGAAGATTGTAGGTTGTTCTTTGCGGGGGAGGAAGTTAATACTGTCCAGTTTGTTAGGCGTAGTCATTTCTCTGTACATGGCTCTGCCTGTGTTTCCTGATGCCCATTGGTTGAGCCACTCCTCTTTGTGATTGTTGACTAACATTGACCTTAGGGTGAGGTAGTTAACAGGTCTATCTGGTTGTTCCATAGATGAACCTGCCTTTGATAGCTTATCTGCCTTTTTATTTCCCATGATGCCAATGTGTCCAGGGATCCACTGTAGTGTGATATTGATATTTAATTTTGATATCATCTGGTGGATTATCACAATGAGTGTTGTCAACTCTCTTGGGCTGTTTGAGGTGCTGCTGTTAAGTGCTTGCAGAGTAGATTGGGAGTCTGTAAAGACAACAATATCTGATGGTGGTTGCACTCCTTCATATAATTTGTTTTCCACTGTCTGAAGTTCTATGGTAATTGCCTCAATTTTGGCTTGGAAGTTTGAGCAGTAATCGCCACAGGGTGCGCTTATCTCAAAGTGTTTATTTTTAGGGAAGACCAGGAAGGCACCAAGACCAGCATTGATGGTAGCTTTGAAAGCCGATCCGTCTGTATAAATATGGATAGCTGTTTTTTGATAGCTTTTGATTGTTTCAAGCGTGCCTTCTTTGAGCTCCAGTGGATTTGATTCTTTTGTTAAGGTGTTATTTAGTAAATGTGTTTTGATGGTTGGTTGTTTGTAGTTTAGTCCGGGTGTAATGTTTGAAAACCTGGTAATTTTTTCTCTGTTATTGGGTAGGTGGTGTTTTAGGGCTAGTTCGTCAGTAAGTTGGATCAGTCCTTTGCTTTTTTTTGGTTGTTTTTCCTATATTTCCTCCAACCTTCTGTATCTCTCAATAGCTTCTAATGCTGCTCTGTTGCGCCTTAACTTAAGAGGTTCAATATTGGAGTCTATTTCACAGGCTGCTGTGGGAGTAGTTCTCATACCTCCACTAATTAGCCGCAAGGCTTGGTTTTGGATTGTATCTAATGATGATTGATAGGTTTTGTTGGCAGCTAATTGTATGGAGAGACAGTTATCCATTACAGATCTGACATATCCAGTGTATAACTGTCTTAAGGTTTTCTTTTCAGCTCCCCAGGATGTTCCTGTTAGGTGTTTTATTATGTTTAATCTTTGTGATGCCTTTTCTTTTAAATCTGCCATAAAGTGTTTTAGAGACAGTCTTTGGTCTAGTTTTACACCAAGATATGTTGGATTTTCTTCTTTATTTATTGGTTGTGAGTCTATTTTTAGGATGTACTTTCTTTTTGCTGTTTTGTTGCTGTGGCTAAAAATGGAATAAACTAACTTTTCTTTGTTTATTTCCATTTTCCATAATTTTGAATATGTGGAGATAGTTGTGAGGGCTCTATTTAGTTTGGATCTAGTCAGCACTGGATATTTCTCTGTAGTCCAAATTAAAAGGTCGTCTGCATAAAGTGCCTTATTGACCGAAATGAGGTCCAGGAGGTCATTCATGAAGATTAGAAAGAGAGTGCAGCTAAGGGCTGAACCTTGTGGTAGTTCTTCTTCCAAACTTTTTTTACTAGAGATGGCACCTTCGAATCGGGTTTGGATGGTTCTGTTTTTTAAGAATGCCCAGATCCAGCTGTACATTTTTCCATTGATGCCCATTTTTTTATCTTCAAAAATAGACCTTTTCTCCACACTCTATCATAGGCTTGCTGCAAATCTATAAATACTGCTGTAGTGTGCTTGTTTTCATGAAACCCTTCTACTGTGTCCTGGATAAAACGAAAGAGGTGGTCTTCTGTTCTACTTGCTTTCCTGAAGCCAGCTTGTGCATTGTGGAGTGAGCAAGTACTTTCTAGCCACCAATAAAGTCGGTTATTGATCATTTTTTCTGCCATTTTGCCAATGTTGGATGTTAGAGATATTGGTCTATAACTTTTTGAGTCTCCAGGTGGTTTATTTTTCCTAAAAATTGGGTATTATGTTTGCGGTTCTCCATTCCTGTGGTATGTTTCCAGTTTTCCATGTATGGTTGATAAAGTTAAGTATACAGTTTTGGGCCTGTGGTCCTAGTCCCCGAATCATTTCATTTGTTATTTTATCGGGTCCAGGGGATATTCTTGACTTGAGGCTTTTTAGGGCAGTATTGAGCTCATGTAGAGTGAAGGGAGTGTCCAAGATCTGACAGTTGCCTGTTGGAGCTTTTTCTTCTTTCTTTAAGATATTACTGAAGGCCTGGTCCAGTTGTTTTCTTGGCTTTGACTTGTTAATGCTGGCAAAATATTTATTGAAGGTTTCAGCCTTTTTAAGGTTTTCTGTTATTATGTCGTCAGTGCCTTTTATAGGTTGGGGGTTTGTTATTTGTTTCTTTCCTGCTAACCGGTGCAGAAGGGTCCAGGCCTTTTGACCATCCTTGTTTAAATCTAGTTGTTCGCATGTTGTGGTCCACTTTTTCTTTTTTTCTGTTTTAATTTTGTATCTTATAAGCCCTGTCAATTTGTTGTACGTTGTCTTGTTCTCTCTAGTAGGTTTTTTTTCTATAGTCTTCCTGGCCATGTTTCTTTCTTTTACTAATTTATCTAATTCAGGTGTCCAAAAAGGTTTGTATTTCTTAACTTGGCCTCGAGGGATGTGTTTTTTTGCTGCTTGTAAGATGTTGGAGACTATAGTTGTGTAGGTTGATTTGACGTCTGTCTCAATTATGCTTGATAGTCTTGTGTCTGTTTCTTGTGAAAAAGCTGCCCAGTTAGCTTTTTTATAGTTCCATCTAGTTGTTTTGTTGGATTGGTATCTACCTGGCGTTCCAATATTGAGGAGTATAGGCCTGTGGTCACTACCTATGTCTTCAAGTACTGTTATTTTAGAAGAGTCGGTAATGTCTGTAGAGATAAAAGTTAGGTCAGGTCTGCTAGTTGTGTTGTGTGTTCTGTGGAGGAAAGTTGGAGGTGTAGTTTTGTTTTGCAGAAGGTGTAGGTTAGAGGCATTTGTTACATCCTCTATTTCTTTGCCACGCTTGTTGTAGTGTGGGTAGCCTAGGGAAGGTGTGTGTGCATTGAAGTCGCCAGCTATTATTGTCCTTGTGTAGTGTGGTAGTTGTATGTCTATTTCTGCTGTTAATGATGGTGGGCAATAGTAGTTTTTGATGGTGTACTTTGTTCCTCCTCTCCAAAGAAGTTTTTCCTGTGTGTTGATGTCTGTATTGTTCTGTATTTGTTTTACTGTGGCTTGTGTGTCATTTCTTATGAGGGTCATAATTCCCTGGCATTTGGTGCAAAGGCATCTGTACTGTGTGTAGCCTGTAGTAGTGTTTCTTGCAATAGCGCTATGTGTATATCATGCTTCTTGAGTATGTGTTGGAGTTCTGTTGTCTTGTTTTGTAGGCCTAAGATGTTGAGTTGCAAAAGGTTTAGGTGTTTGCTGCTAGTCTGTTTTTCCAGTAGCTGACTTATCACAGGCAGTCCTGGAAGAAACTGCCATGCGCAGACCTTTTATGATGTGACGCCTGAGCTCGTATGGATTTTTCATTAAATTCCTTGGCATTTAGTGTAGGCTGGGTGTTTCCTCAGGCTTTTTAAAAATATATAAATATATAGTCCCCGCATTTTAAGTGAGTTTTCGGTCTTGGCAATTTTCTCCAATACTGACATAAAAGGAAACATCTAGGTCTGAAGACTGTAACCGGAATATCCATGGGACAAGGTGGGGTTGGCCAATGGTCCATTCTCCGCCATCCATAGAGCTCTCCAAATGGAACTTTTCTGCAGTAGAAAGCTTAAAGTGGACTGTGCCCTGGGTATGCCCTGTGGAATCATCACATCCTGGATCCAGGCCCCTTCACGATATCTCATTCACCAGATCCAGAAAAAAAAACACTTCATGATGGATTTATATCTAGTATTAGAATGTAGTGAGACAAGGACCTCCATCTGGTGTAGTGCAATCCAGACCTCCGTCAAAAAGCACCTAGAGGGGGGGAAGGTCCACTATTATTCACTTAGTGAAATGCAAGTGGAAAGGCAGTGGGGTCATTTATTTCTCTTGGTCATTTCCAAGCCCCGATACCCACACGGGGGAGTATCGCCACAGAGTGGAGGTTTGGAGTCAGAGTTTTCCTTCTCCTAGATGGGTTGCGTTATTTAGGCTGACGTGCCCCATCAACACGAAGCTAAACTGGTTTTGAGGCGCCAGTGTTCCGCCTTTCATCCCTTCTCCTGTCAGTTTGTAAGAACACATAAAAAAGGAAAGTTCCCCTTTCAGACCTTGTGGTCTATAGGACAGATGATATCTGTTTCTGTGGCCTATTGTAAGTGAGGGTGTCATGTGGCCAGCACAATGACCAACCACCTTTACTTTTCCCCAATTAAGATTACATGTAGCCAATAATCATTTAACTCTTTGGTCAATTATGTTTTGTTAAGGACAATGAATAATAGTGCTATGTTTCAACTTGATCTGAGTATGGGAAGTGGGAGAATAACATGTACACAATGTTTATCAAAAAGTCAGTCAGACTTGCTAAAAGCTTTACAAAAAGTCTATTGCTATGGACTAGTTTAGGTAACCAAGGGAGCTACAAGAGAAACAAAACATTGGGAGGTTTGTGACTCATGCAGTTTTTAGTTGGATTTTAAGGATCGTCATACCATTTTAAGATCCTGGGATGTGAAAGACTTTGCACCAGACTTTCGTCAGTATCTTTACCTCTTCCATGCCGGCAATAAAATACATCTGAAACTTGTTGGTAAATATTTATTTTTTATTATATTGCTCTAGATCTAGATCCTAGAGGCTTTTTTCGCAGTCTGTAAATGTTTATTTTTAATTTTCAAACATTAATATAAAAATAATTTTTTGTTTTATTATAATTGCTTTGTGCTATATTATAAACAAAAAATTTATAAAAGTCTAATCAAAGCATTCTTTTCACCCCGAATGGCAAAAAAAATTAATTCCATCTAAACATGGAAAATAATTCAGGAGTCAAAGAGTTCTAATGGGTACCTGCAGTCTTTTATGCATCATGCCACTAGACTATCTATGAAGCTGGCCTCTCCACCAACCGACAAAACATTCAACGCTTTCATCCCCTTCCCCCTTGGTGTCGCCCAACAACCCCAGACATACGCTTGAAATTAGTAGACCTAATGCCACTAAGCAAAGCCGTTCATCTAACGACCTTCAAATCCTAGCTCTGGAGACCATTAATACCTTCAAGCCCAGTGCTATTTTTGCATACACTGATGGATCGGCATCAATAGATTCTGGAAGAGCAGGCTATGGAGCCTACATCGACTTTCTTGGCTCTTACACAGTCAAAATCTTTGGACCATGTGATAGTGTTTGCAGTTTTGATGCGGAGACCATGGCAGTCTGTGAAGCCTTAAAAGTCATTGACTCTCAACTCGGCGAGGGACATTTGAGGGCAACACAGATTGTTGTGGTCACTGACTCAAAATCTGTGCTACATGCTTTGCAAAGCCCGGACCATGGCCCCCCAATATCAACACTGTCATCATGGCTTCACATAACATCAAACAACGCTATGGCACCCCTGTAATAATGCAGTGGGTACCGAGTCACATAGGTGTGACTGGCAACACAATCGCAGACTCTTTGGCCCACCAGGGAGGGCAAATTCCACCCACTGATCAGGCTGTAAGCTTTCATCAAGCCCTGGCTATAATACAAAAAACAGAAATGGAAAAGTGGTTTGAGTGCTGGGACAAGTCCCAAAAAGCCCGTGGAGTCTGGGAGCGCATGAGGCGCCCTGACCGCACTTCCCCGTGGTGGAGGCTGTCCAGGCCTGAGCAAGCTATTATAGCACAGTGCAGGACAGGCCACTGTCCTGTTGCTTCATATTTCTCGCGGCTTTGGCCAAATTTCAATTCACTGTGCCCTCGCTGCGGGGAAGAAGAGGAAACCGTGCCTCATATTCTGTTTGACTGCCCCAGACTTGCTGATCTTCGTCTCGACAGGTCTGGGAAACCCAAAATTCTCAACCTGTATGGCGACATTCATGCACTACTCAAGACAGCAGGGTTTCTGTCCAGGGCTTTTGCAAGAGAGGATTTGAGCCTCTCAAGCCCTCACTCTAATAGAGTTTGATGATGATGATGAATGGGTACCTGACTTTAGTTAGGGAATTGTAAAGGTGGTTGATCATTGTGTTGGCCACATGACACCCTCATTAACCATGGGCCACAGAAACAACATCTACCACATAGACTGCAAGGGGAACTTAACATATATTTAATGCTTTACTTTTTGGTATAAACTTAAATTTGTTAGCTTTAACTAAATAATGACTTAAGGGGAGACTAACGCTCTGAAAACAATAAATTGGGAAAAAAAGACTTGAATGCTGGGACAAGAAGCCCCTGGATGAAGCTGCCAAGTGATTGGTTCAAATTTCACACAGTTCAGGCCAAACTCTTAGGCCCTTACTCAAATAGAGTTAGAATATCATTAATGTTATTAATATATTTACATTTTGACATCAAAGTTTGTACTTCACCGATCATATTGTGCGTAAAGATGGGTAAGGGTTAGGTTAGATGAGTTCAGCTTTGCTTTGTTAGCCAACAACTGTCTGTATCCTGGACTGTCTACACTTGTATTATTGCTGGTACACTTTCAGCAGTAAGTTGACTTTAAAACATTCCTAAGTTATGACTGTTTTAGTTTTCAACTTCCTTTTAAAATAACTCTAGAACAAAATGGTGACAAAATGAGCCTTATAAATTCAAGAACCCTACATATAACAAATAATTTAAAAGTTTTTAAAAACAATTTTTCAAATTGAAAAAAAAAATAAAAAGCTAAACATGTTCTCAGTGTGTTTTACAGCTCATTGCATTGCACTATTAGTTCATTCTAGATTTTTCTTGTTTCTGGCATTCATCAAAACTGTATCTAGTTAAACTACCAACTATGTAATTTCTTTGGGCAGCTGCTGGAAAGGGTGGGTGCCTAATGTAAAGCTTGGCATTTCTTTAGATCAATAGAGAGGCAATAATGTTTGGGCAGCCCATGTTTTTAAAAAATCTAAAGCTAAGGAACTAAGCAGAAAGATGGTCAACATCTTTGTGGTGCCCCAATGGTCTAACATGCTAAGGGATAGGTAAATGTGATGAAGGAATGCAGCTTGGAAAAGAAATATTGTCTCTCTCGGCAGATGAAGATTAACAAACATTTCATTCTGAAATTGATTTAACATTTGTAATGTGTCTCTCTAACACCAGAATATAAAACTCTATAAGACTTGGAATAATCTAATTAGTTTCTTACTTCCAATGCCACACCAGGTGAGCCATGGCAGCAGACGTATAGAAGGCATGCTGGGAATGAAATTCATCACATACAGCTGCAAAAAAGTGTTTTCATTGGTAATTATGTGGGTTACACTTACCCACTAGCCTCTGCTGATGCTCACCAAAGGTCAGTGTATGCAAGTATAGTTTTGTTCATTGATACAATAGATAATGTTGTGGGCTAATCTAATCTGACTTCGACTATGTATCAATAATTACTTAACATTAGCCACAGAACATTACAAAATAGATATACTTGATAACAACATTCAGTTCTATAAAATGATGCTTTATTAACCACTGGGAAATCCGTCCAGTCTTTCTAAAACGTCGCTATATCTAACTACTATTCAATTACTATTCAAAACACAGCCTACTTCTAACAACGCCATGTTGGTCTCTTGTTCGCCTAAGTCTACTACGTCATTAGTCTGTCTTACTACGTCATTACTTTTACCGTCGCTAAAACTATACACAAAATATTTAACTAACAAAACTAACCTACTCTCTAAACTAGTACATTACATTTCCTTCCCCCTTTCTAAAAAAAATTGTTTAACAATTTCTTACAAAAAGTACAGTAAAATGTCTTTACAATAGCAAAGAGAATTTTGTTTGAAAAAACAAATACAGTAAATATGGGGATGGACAACACAACAAATAGATTCTCTTGACATCTCAGGTAGGTTCACTGGTATCTCACAAAGTTCGTTCACAGACATCTCACTGCGTTAAGTTCAATGACAATTCACCAAAGTAAGTCCTTTGACATCCAACAAGGTAAGCTCAGTAACACACTATTACTGACCAAATAGTAATGTCACTGTAAAACACAACTTTAAAAAGTCCATATAGTCTCTGACACAATACTGCTGAGTGAGGTATCTGACGTGATACACAGTTCAAGACTTCTGTTGAATGTGGTACATCATGTGACACATAGTTCAAAGTGTAACCTTTCTGCACATAGTGTAACAGTCCATGAGTACGAAACATAACGTTGTAGTTACCACAAGTTATGCTGTACACGGTTCAAGCCACACGTTGTACAAGATAAAAGTTCATCACATCACAATAATGTTGTTTACGATGTCAAGTACCATCTCACTGTCCATCTTCAAGAGCACCAAGAAGCATCACAACTTCATGACATTTTCCTATTATGGATACAAACAATAAAACATCCATTAACAGCTTATTACAACGTTTAAACAGTGATACTTGAGGCATCCCTAAATTTCTAACCCATAACTAGGTTCAAGCTTATTTCTTCCTTCGCTTACCATTTCCTCAGGAATCTAAAATTTACAAATGATCAATGTGATGATACACACAAAGAAAATATAATACTTCTGCTCATACTTACTTTCCAATAAGCTTTCAATATATATTATCTCCCTTTAAAATTATAACTCTTTAAATTATTTCCCTTTCTCATCAATACAGTCTTATGAGTGCCATACTATAGCATACAAATAAATATCATAACATATACAACTTATTTACAATCTAAAAGAACTCAACATGTTCATGCACTATACAATCAAACCATTGCTAGTATATATATCTATATATACTTAAAAGTAAGCCATCAAGAATTTACTTTCTCCAACTATATTCTGCTTCTCCATTTCTTCTTTGGTAAGGTCTATATGACCTACAATTGTCCCTTGTACCCTGGTACTCATCAGAGTTAATCTTCTCTGAGGGTTCCCTCTATGATACTGTCTATCATAGGCATTGTTATCAATATTTCTGTCATACTCTTAATGGTCAGATCTCCTATCTGAATAGTCACAACTTCTGCATTGCCTGGCAATATGTCCCTTTCTTTGACATTTAAAACAAATAATGTTTCTTCTCACTTTACCATAAGAATTTCTTTGTCTCATTTTGTATTCATGTCTTCTATTCCAGCTATCTATTTCTCTTTGAGTCAGTTCCTTTAGTCCATGTATATTGCCTAAAAGCAAATCATGAGACAATCCTGGTATTGCTAAACCTTTACAATAACCAGTATAAAATGGTGTTTCTAAGAAAACTCTACAGGCTTGATAGCGCTTTATACTGCCATCTATCAACCTTACTTTTTTTTCATAGCCTAATAAACAATCTGGTTTAACTAAGTTACTCTTAATTCCAACTGTACTGCATCCCGAATCTTTGACAAACCTCATAGGTTTCCCATTGATAAAACCAGTGTACTCTCACTCTGCTGGTTTCATCTTCTGCAAAATGTATTTCTTCTACACCCCAACAATAGTTCATCTCTTCTACTTCTTCATTATCACTACTTTCTCTACTATCCCTATCATGGTGAAATACGCTCTACTTTTGTTATTTCTGTTTCTGTTCTCTTTAAACTCAACTTTCCTATTCTGTTTCCTGTAACTGTCCCTATTATCTGATCTACTGTAATTCACTTTTTTACAGTGTGCTGCAATATGTCCTCTACCTTGACAATTAAAACAGATGATCTCTCTATAGTTTGTATTATCTCTATTTCTATCATTTCTGCTCTCATGTCTATCTTTACTCTTAGTTTCTTTACTATATCTTACAAAATCAATGTGTTTCTTGTCTTTATTTAAAAATGAATTATTAGGATAAGCACTGCTGTAAGTTCTCATAATAATAACTATGTCCTCTAAAGTTTTTGGTTTTCTCTCTTTTATAAATGACTGTAACTGAGATTCACATTTGTTTGTAAAATTATCTATCAAAATAAAGTTTTTAAGTCCTTCATAGCTTTGATCAATTTGCTCAAATGACATCCATTTACTGAAATAATCTTTTTCAAGATTTACTGTTGTTTGAGGATCTATCTGACTACTAGGAAAATTTTCAAAATATTTTTTCCTAAATGTACTGGCATTATGACCATAGGCATTAAGAAGCTCTTTCTTTAATATATCATAACTATTCTGAAGGGTATGATCATGGTTCTGACAAATAGTTAATGCTTGACCCTTGAACAAAATCAAGTAAGATTTGAGACCATTCATTTTCTCTTATGTTACAACTGCTCATTTTGATCTCAAAACGCTTTAAATAGTCTGAAATACTGTCTTTATCTTCCTGAAAGGGCTGCAGTTTCTTTTTCAGCCAATGATTAGTACTTTGATTATCCCTATTTTCATTCATGTTATTACCATTACTTGTACTATTACTATTGTTTATGTTTTCACTCTGAACAGTAGGCCTATCATTTGTGTCATTACCATTGCTAGTCTTATTAGTATTTGTGTTTTGTTTCTTCAATTCAGCATCTAACCTCAATTTCTTTAAATCATACTGTAATTTTCTATCTGCTTCTTCTTTTATTAATTGTGCTTCCCTATCTCTTTCTTTCTCTCTGCGCTCTGTTTCTAGTTTAGCCTTTTCCATTTCTAATTTATCAATTCTCTCTCTCTCTATAGTCACCATTTGTTGTATATAGCTAGTTAGGTCCTTCCCTTTAAGTTCTAGTTGTTTAGCCTCAGCAATAATCTGCTGGCGAAAAGTCTCCATATAATCTCCTGGAGCTGTAGCCATTATGATACTATTATAATCTTAGACAACAACACTATTTCTATATATGACAAGGGTACTTAGTTTAACACTGGTTTCTTACATAGACAATAGTATACTGCTAATTGTCTAGACTCACCTTAGATCTAGATTACTACTAGATAAGGCTAAATAAATGTAGCCTACTTTATCAATACGTAAGATTTATCACACAAAAATAATTAATTGAATAAAGAAATAAATATATACACCAAATACATCTATGAGAGACGAGACTTTCGTCTGATAGAAAGATTAGAGACAATAGTGATACAATAGTTTTGAAACGGAACGAGACTTTAAACAAAAAAATAAATGATTCATGTTTACATACAAGACAAGTTGACAACTATACGTATACGTGGGCTCCTTGCTAGTAAATACCCAATTTTAAGAACACTCCCGGTTCACCCTGATTTAACCTGGTAGCAATAAACTAGCAAGTGGCCACTGAGTCCTATGGAATCTATTTTAAACACACTAATAGAAGGAAAAATAAACTTATCTTTTATATTGAAATTCCTTTCGGCCAACAAGTATCACACAAGGGTCAGTGGTCAGTTCAGGCTCCTCCGTCCTGGCAATCTGGATGGCTTCGGTTCACAGCTCAAGTGTAGACCAACTCCTGGCAAAGTGTTGCAATCACCTAACATAGAGTGTAATGTTCTCTGAAGGTGACGATATCGGTTCAGTCAAACTTCCGGTTCCACAGTTCCTCAAGGCAGGCAGTAACGGCTCAGGTTCCTCTTCGACGAATAAGTTCTAAAGTGGTAAGAGTGCAGTCAATCTGGCAGTAACAGTTCAATGTCCTCTACGACGAATCCCTTCTACGGCGTCTGTTTCAATGATGACGAAGATAATAATAATTCACAACTACTTCGACGATAATGTCTCTGGTGCAGCGCAGTCCCCGATGAAAACAAGCTCACAGGTGTGGTGAGGTATACGACGAAAATGTAGTCTGCGACGACTCAAAACAATCTTGGCGGCGACAAAGATGAAGTTCCAAATAACAGCTCAATGTTTCACTTCCACTATCTTCAGGTCAGGAACAACAGTATGCAAAAGTCAATACTGAGACAAGCTAGTGGTGCTGTCTCACTCAAGAGAGATACAAAAAAAAGTCCAACTCTCTCTCCAATGAACAAACTACGCAACCTCACAGGTTGAACAGACGAGCACACAGTGTGGTAGTAGGGTATACCATCACTCGTGTGTAGATCTAGTGGATCTAGACTAGTACTTAAGAAGAATGACGCCTTCTATACATCACTGTCTAACTGAGAAAGTGATTCTAACGGTCAAACTTCAATGACCTTACAAAGTTAATAACGAGCGCCGCTCAAAATATTGTCTTCACGACGAATGACTTACTTGACAGCGAAGTAAAACTTTCGACTTCTCAATGTTCCACGAACTCTAGTTCAACTGCTACAAATTTCTGGCTCACTTCAGGCAATGTTCTGGCGTTCTTCGATCCCTTCTCTGGGTCGTCACAGTAATGGCGTGGCGTTCGTTCTGGCCTCGGGGTCGCCAAAATAATGTTGTGGGCTAATCTAATCTGACTTCGACTATGTATCAATAATTACTTAACATTAGCCACAGAACATTACAAAATAGATATACTTAATAAAAACATTCAGTTCTATAAAATGAGACTTTATTAACCACTGGGAAATCCGTTTAGTCTTTCTAAAACGTTGCTATATCTAACTACTATTCAATTACTATTCAAAATACAGCCTACTTCTAACAACGCCATGTTGGTCTCTTGTTCGCCTAAGTCTACTACGTCATTAGTCTGTCTTACTACGTCATTACTTTTACCATCGCTAAAACTATACACAATATATTTAACTAACAAAACTAACCTACTCTCTAAACTAGTACATTACAATAAGCAGTTTTTATGATTGCTTTATTATATTAAGCAGATCCCTTTAAAAAGAGTTACTTCAAAATGTATTGGCCCATCAGTCATGTGAAAGGTCCCCTTTCAGACAATGGGGCAGATGATGTAAAGTTCATCTGTTTCTCTGGCCCATGGTTAAATAGGGTGTCATGAGGCCAGCACAACAACCAACCGCTAAACCCAAAGATCCCAAAATTAGAAATTCGAGTCTTTGACAGGATTTGAACCCGGGACCCCTGGTTCAGATAGCTAAGTGCTTTACCACTCAGCTACTGCGCCTCCAATTAACAAAAGAGCGTAGTAGCAGAATCTTGTCTTGTTTTTCTAAGTACTATTCATGCGGCGTTGTTCTGAATTATGTTGCATCTTGGCTATTTTGTCATCAGGTATACCTGCTAGCATGGCGCTGCAGTAGTCAAGGCGAGAGAGTATTATGCCACAGCAGCGTTGTTCTGAATATGTTGCATCTTGGCTATTTTGTCATCAGGTATACCTGCTAGCACAGCGTTGCAGTAGTCAAGGCAAGAGAGTATGAATGCCACAGCTAGCATTTTTGCTGAGTCCGTTGTTAAATATGGTTGGATCTTGTGTTAAAAGTTACTTTTTTGTTTGTTTTGTAAAGGCTTTCAATTATAATATATAATTTAGTACAGACAACATTTTTTCATCTTTGTCTACAGAAAGAAAAATGAAACCTAACTATTGATGATATAATATTGCTAACAATCATTGCTGTCATCTTATTCTGAACTACCTACTTCTTAATATTACTAGCTCAACACATTTGGATCTACTAGTGGACCTCTTTTAATAGTTCATTTCACAGAACACTTTTTCATTAAATGTGGCTGTAGAGAGATGTTCCTTTCCACATGTGTCCCAGGTTAAGGTGACATTTGGCATGCTTTTTTTTCCAGAACTGAGGCAAATCTTTTTCGCTGTACATACCTTTCTTGGTTACTATTTCTTTACATAGTGAGGTAGGGCCTTGCGTTTCCTGTTGTCAACATCATTGTCCACTGCTTTGAGGTCCTGTTTGATTACATCAACATATCAAAGGGTGGGGACCATCAGTTCATCTTGAACCTGTCGTGAGTTGTCCATAAAATTAACACTTGGTATATGATTGTCCTTCAGGCATGATTAAGCCAGCTCAGACGTCGTTGTCTGAGGATTGTAAAGATACTTGGAAGACCAATTTTAGCAAGTAACTTTATAAATGTTATAATATCATTAGCTCTTGATACCTCAACATCATCAGCAACTTACATCATTCTATAATTTTAGCTACATTTTGTAACTTCAGCTATTAATGTTACTAAAATATAACATTATCAGCTATTGATGTAATTATATTGAAAGTTACCTACATCATGATATCAACAGTGATGTTATAATAATACAAGATACATCAGTATCTGGTCAGCATGAAAGAGAGATGAGTGCTGATGTTGGAAAGCCCAGCAATCACACATTTTATGCGCAGATTTTTCCCCAGTAATGGAGAGGTTAGTCCATATCAAATAGAGGGCAGTAGAGCTTCTCTATTCCATTTTTAAATGATTCTTGGCCTCCTTCAGTCATAAAGACAAAGGTTCATCTCATAGAACACTTTTTCAACTTAACAGTTTTATTCCATAAATCCATGGTGTTGTTTTTTCTGCTCTATATGAAGCTTTTCAAAATCAACACCAATAGCATGGAGAAAAAAAGCAAAAGCACAGGATAGACCCTCATGGAAAGCAAACATAACAGAAATGACCTGGATCACAGTTGAATATGATGCAATGTTTAGTGATCAAAAATACCAAGCCTGTGACTGCAGATGTGTATCTAGGATTTAGGTCTGGCCTCTTAAGTCATATGAGTAGTTGCAAAGGGAAAAGATCATCTATTGAGATGTTAAAGGATGTAGACAGACAAGCTTCATCCACAACAATATTTCTTGCAACTTATAACATTTTTATCTTGCACATCTTTGTCACACTTATTATAAGATTACTCTCTAAACCACAATAGTACAAGTTGCCTTATTTACAATACTGTTTGCTTACTGTCGAAATACTAAAAATAGCCATCTATGTTGTAAAATCACTAGCTATTGATAACTTATTATCCATGGTTAGATACCAACTTCATTATTTAAATAAGTACCTTCTATTCATTATACTCATTAAAATAGAGAGGCAGGATAATATTTAAAGAGTTTAAAAAAATGAACATTTTCTGGGATTTTTGAAAGTTATTAGGAAAAAAAATTACATACTACACATTTTCAGTGTCAGAACACTAAAGTCTGCAGAAACTGAAGTAAATCCTTTTTGTTTCAACTTACCTGTTTTATGCCATAAATCCATTTTTTTCACTCTGCGCTAGAATGTTGAGTCAGATATTGAAGCCAGAGCTTTGTATCTAAGTCAAAGACCACTAGTATTTGACAGTGTTTACAGAGGACAAGATGTCCCAGCTCAGTCCAAAATTCATAAAGTAAGTATAAATATTTATTAAATTATAAAAAAAATTTATGTATAGAATTAAATAAGCAAAGGGTTTACAATAGGTCTAGTGCAAGATACATTCTAGGATAACAAATCTATATAACAGTGATTATAGGCATGAAGAAAGTCAGTATACCATTGTTCTTAGAGGAAAACTTTAAAGACCAGCTCCTACAAATAAATAATATTTGCTACTTTGTCAAAATGTGTTTAAAAAGAAAATTTGTTTACAATTTCTTTCTGTTCTAATTAGGACTGTGTCTCAGCGAAGCATAAGAGTTGGTCTTGGATTCAAACAGTCAATGAATTTTTAGGCATTCATAGTGAAAATACTGCTAACTATCATCAGGTAAATATTATTCCTTTTCCTTTGTGAAATTTTGTGTATTAGAAATTGCTAGCTAGAATCAAAAGTTATTGATTCTCAGTAAATAATTGTGTAGTAAATTTTCACCCAGCCAACATAGATTAAAAATAAAAATAAGTATTTCAAGACTTTCATCTTATATAGAACCAGAGAAATAGAAAAAAAATATGGTAAAAGAAACATTTAAAATGCAATATTATGAAATGAGCTGGGCTCAAAACCGGTCATTGGAAAATGCAGAAAACTAAAGTGAAATCTAATTAGAAGCAGTAGACCAAGTGAAACATTATTACAAGAAGTAAATGAAACTGACACTAAAGTTTGAGTAGTTAACCAAAGTGTCAATAGCTGTAGAAGTGGACAACCAGATGACAGTTTAATACAGGCAGAAAACCAAAATTGCATGTCAATTTTAATACTAAATCAAACATCTCAGTACAATCAGTAAGACATGCATGAATACAGGTCTATGTCTACAATAATTGCATCTTAATTGTACCAAGATGCTCTGATATTTTGACCATGATGTTCTTATAGATGTAGTATAACGATAAGACATTTCTATTCTAATGTTCTGTAAGTTCTACCATGATGTTCTGATAGAAGTACCTTAATGATTAGACATTTCTATTCTAATGTTCTGAATGTTGTACCATGATGTTCTGATAGAAGTACCTTAATGATTAGACATTTCTATTCTAATGTTCTGAATGTTCTACCAAGATATTCTGATAGAAGTACCTTAATGATTAGACATTTCTACTCTAATGTTCTGAATGTTCTACCATGATGTTCTGATAGAAGTACCTTAATGATTAGACTTTTCTATTCTAATGTTCTCAAAGTTCTACCATGATGTTTGCCACCTGGAAGAAGACATGCTTTCATTCTTGCTTTGGATGGACAGTTCAACAGCTAGAGCTCAAGTCAAGACTCAAGATCCTGATGTCATGTTAAAACATTTCAGAGTAAGATTATTTATCATTCAGCTTTGTTTAGATTTAGATTATATATCATAAACAAAACACAATTTTTTTTTTCCTATTGTAGTTCAAGATTATGTCCTTTTTTTAATTACTTTTTTTTATATTCAGAGCAACATATTTCATGTTAAGATTACTCTTTAGCAAAATTGTACAGGTTTTTTACAGCACTAGAGAAGGTTTAATAAATATAAAGAAAGAAAGTGTCAGATGCTGATGCACAAATAGGAAAATAATTCTTTTGCTAATAATTTTTTTTTCAGTTAATAAACAATTGTTGGACTATCAGGGCTAGTTAGATCTTCTCA
Source organism: Biomphalaria glabrata (assembly GCF_947242115.1). Classification (NCBI taxonomy): domain Eukaryota; kingdom Metazoa; phylum Mollusca; class Gastropoda; family Planorbidae; genus Biomphalaria; species Biomphalaria glabrata. The sequence continues at coordinate 47,970,099 of NC_074717.1, forward strand.
CAGAGCGAAGTTGAGATATTCACCCAGTTCATCACCGCAAAGAACTGCCAGAATGGAATTTGAAGGCTAGAGCTCTTGTCCAATATCAGCACAAACATGTGAGTTTGCCATGGGACTTTTTCATTCAGTTTCCTTGTATGAATCTTTATTATTCTGGAGGAGAACCAAATTGTCAAAGTTGCATCTATAATTGCTCTGTATAGCTGTGTCTATAAACTAAAGCCAGTTATCATCATTGAATTGTTTAGACGATTTTTTCAATGGTTAACCAGATAGTTGCTAATATCAACCTGATCTTGTACAATGAAAATTCTACAGCTACAAAGGACTTGTTTGAAGTCTTATGACCTTTGATGCACTTAAACTGTTAAATGGCTCAAGAGTGATCAAAGCTAGGGCCAATTATGTCTTTGTCATTTATCTTTTGTACATTCTTTGAAGTTCTACAAGAAATTCCTTGTTAGCAGCATTATCAGCCATTCCCTAAAAGACACAATGATTTAGCCACTGTTCAAAGATTTATTTTCATGTCTGTTAAACACATTTTTTTTCTTTGTAGTGACACACTTTTATTATAAGATAAGATAAGATAATTTTATTGATCCAATCAAATGGAAATTCAGTTTGACTACAGTTGACAACATCAGCGTAACTACTGTACAATAAAATTATAGATGAAAAATTCGAACAACATTCACACACGAAACACAGCGCTTTATGAATTTGACTTCTATATACTTCTCGATGACGACAGCTGATCTTGTAACACTCCGACCGAAAGTGGGATAAAGGAATTTTTAAATCTTTCTGTTTTAGTCCTAATGGAAAGGAGATGACCACTTCGTTCAGATCTTATGTAACAGGGGTTTAATGGGTGCAGGTTGTCCTTATTTTTTCATTCCCAATTAAAAGTCAGTCTGTTTTTGAAACAAAAATAAAAATATTATTCTCATTTAAACATACAATTGTTGTTATCAAAGATCTTGTTCTTTTTCATCATTCCAAATTGATTTCCTTGATTTTAAATTATCAGTAAAAGTTAGGTGCAATAATTGTATTGTTCCTGTTTGTTCATGAAATAGTTGGGAGCTTATCCATATATCTTGTGTTAGGACTTGTCCCTGGTCCATGTGTACCAACATCATATCATAGTCACAGTTTTAAAATGCTTGAAATAAAGTTCATCCAAAGACCTAAATAATAAATAACCAGACAATATTTAAATTTGGAAAGCCTCATAAGGAATTGTGAGGAATGAAATATTTTAATTGTAATATAAAAAAAAATGTTCCAAAAAGGTTTGATGTCACTTAGATCCCATGATACCAGAGCAGGTTTAATTAATGATTAGTTGTAGCTAAGTCTTCTTAATGTGGTTGTATTTGTTGGGATTAATAGTAAAGATTTTTGTTTCTTATACATTCAGGTGTCATTAGCAAAAGGGGACTTTGTCAAGATTTTGGAAAATTCTGATGCTGAAAGATGGAAGGTAATATTTGTAATTTTTTTCAGTATAAATCTAATTCATTAGCGATTAAGTATCAATATAGTCTTCTTATAAATATAACAGCCTAAGTGAAATCTTGGCCTAAACTGTTAATACTATATCATCTTCTGTGTGTTTCATATCAAAATTTTAGATGGAATAGAAAGTGAAGTTCCTGCTATTGTGTTGGTCATTCCTTCCTGCTTCCAACAGATTGATAAGTAAGTGGATGAATGTTTACATGTTAGTGAAATTAAAACTAGTTGTAAAGTAGGTCAAGCTACAAAATGATTTTTATTTTCTATCCACAAACCTAAATCCTTTGTGAAGTAGCTCTAAAATCTCTTATTATTAAATATTCACACACTTTCATTGAAATACTGTCTATTGATTAGTATGCACTTTCAATGAAGTCATTTTCTAATCTTTTGTTTTGTCTTTGTTGATTTTAGATTAAGAGAACAAATCAAGGTCAATAGTTCTATTGCTGCTAAAAGATTAAGGTCACATTTGATCCAGTTTTTAAGTGCTGCTATTTCCCAGACACAGTCCAAAGATGTAAGTACACAGTTGGAATAGGGAGTTATTTATCTATTATTCATCTTTTTTTTATTTCTGTATGTGGTAAAAGCTCATAAAATAATATTTTGTTATTATTCATAGTTATGTTTTTCCTGCGGAAGATGGTGAATGAGGCAGCAGACATCTTGAAAGGAGCTGATTTCAAGTTCCTTCAACACTCTTTTCATTTTATTTAGGAAGAAGCTCATCAGTCACTTCAAACCAGGTACAATAAGCAGTAATGTTTGTACTGTAGATATTAGGAATTAGTGTTGCAAACAGAAAGAGATTAATTTTTTCCTTCTCATGATTAAACTATTCTTACCATAATAATAATAATGTTTTAATCTGTGAGGAAATGTGTTTTACATATGTTTACTGTATATTGGAGTGGGGGCAGGGCTGGGCGGGGAATGTGGTCATTGACAGAGCATGTCAAACACAGAGTATAGAATCTTGAATGAGTTCTTTAATTGTGGTCTTAGTTTTTGAGGTCTTAAATAACAGACTGCACAAAACAAATGCCATGGGTGCATGGAACAGCTTGCACTAATTTGAAAATGTGTTATGAATACAGTTTAAATCACTAATGAACAACTATATTTCCATGTACATATGTTGTTGTTTTTTTAAGAATTATTTGAAAAATAAACATTAAGTTGTTACTAAGTCCATATATCCAAAATTAATTTGACTTGATCTCTAACACAAATTTGTTCTTATTTAGGTGATGATGGAGTCATAAACAGTAGGATACAGAGGTGAAACAAAACTGGAGCTTTAGTTTGTTTGTAGTAAGTCATTTTTCTTTTTTTTGAAGTCATTTCGTTGGGACAAATCAACTAATTTGTTTGAATTTTTTTTTTTTTAAGAAAAAGTTAGTTTTTGAGTTTTGTCAACACAAGTCAGTTACTTTAAAGCTGTAATTCTCTCTACTGTACAACAGTATTTCTGGATTAAGGCATGCAATAAAATTTTGGGTTATTTCTTGTCTAGGAACTTGGCATCTACTCCAGACATTATTCTGAAGAACACTCAAGTAAAAGAAAAGAAGAAATGTTAAAGGTTAAGGACTTGGGCTCCTATCATACTTACACTTCAAAAGCTTTAATTTGAAAGGTCAGTACTTAGTGATGGGAACTAAACTAAATTTAAAAAGTTAAACTAAAACTAAGTTTCAACTAACAAAAAGTAGTTAAACTAAAAGTTTATCATGAATTTCAAAATGTAGTTAAACTAAACTAAAGAAGATTAATCATACCATACAAACCTTTTCATAACTTTGGGGGGGGGGGGGGGGGGGGGGGGGGATCTAGACCTATCTATAATCATTCGACTCTATGCCTGCGGCTTGAACTAATTCTTTTAACATTGTAGAGCATAATAAAAATCAGTATTGAGGAAGATGTTTCTTACATAAACGTTAATGCACAATAAAATTAAAAAAAAAGATGTCTAAATAAATATGTGTGCTTGTATATTTGCCTTGAATTAAAACCTTTACCTGGTACTTTTACAAAAAAAATTATATTAACTTATTATTATACCGGTAAAGTTTAAAATCTCATTAAATAACAGATTTAGAATTTCAGATTTAGATCTAGTAACGAAAGATATAGAAACAAAATTTTGGAGTGTTATTTTCTTGTCTGACCACTCAAAAACACTATTGCATAACCGTTAAAAGTGTGCATAGAAAAAACCATGGGGTGGTCTTGTCACTGTGGGCCGCACACTGCAGTACACTAGACCTACATGTGTCTATGTCTATCTAATCAGGTTGTCAAAATCACTGTCTGTTTACTTTTTGGGCAGGAAGGGTGTGTACAAATTTCAGTGTAAAGATAGATCTACGAACATGCTTGACTAAACATGGGCCAGTGTGTTATTTTCTTGTTTGACCAATCAACATTAAGCAAACACAATTGCATAACGTGCAATGAAAAAAAAAAACAGGGTAGTCTTGTAGTATCATTGACTACACATGTACGGTACACTAGGCCTACAGTCTATTTACTTTTTGGTCAGGGAGGGTATGGATTAGGATGTTGTTTTTTTCTAGAGTTCATTATGCTAATGCTTTTAGATCTATAATTTGTCAATTTAGACATAGATCTCAATAATAAGTCTTAAGACTAGAATCTATTATATGTCTCTGCTTCATCAAAGGTTTAAGCTATAAAAAGGTTGTACTTGATGTTCCTGCAGTTAATAAATTATTGTTTGCAGAAAATGAATTGACTAAAACTACTAAATATTTACCTAACTTGCTAATCAGATTCCCACTATAAACAGACATTAAACACCAGAACATGATTTTAGAAAAAACTCGGAACAACTCTATTCATAATATTGCATAAAAGCTTTTGGTAAACAAATGTTTAGCAACATTTAATACTACTGCTAGTTTCAAGTGCAGATATTGACTCACGGGTAACTTCTACTTTACCCTCTTCAAATGCAGACTGACAAAATAGTTGTTAACTGCATCACTCTTTGATAATCAAATGTTGTTGATATCACAAGACCAGAAAACTGGGATGTGCTTTTCAACTGCTACTACATGTTGAAAATTTTACAAATTTTAATATATAAAAATAACTATAAAAAAAATATGATTATAACTAAACTATTTTTTTCTAGTTAAACTTTGGCCTTAATTAATTTGTTTTAGTTAAACTAAAAGTTTCTAGCTTTTTAATTAACTCTTGCACAGTGATATATAATGTCTGATTAGATTTAAGTAGATCTAGATATAGATAGATCTAGATCTAATGAGACTAATAAAAGTCCAACTACAAGTCTAGATTTATCTAGAGTTCTAATCTAGATTCTTGATCAAGAAAATATCATCTAATGAGTGATTTATAGTAGATAAATCTTTACTAGGAATTACTAGTGTCTAGAAAATCTAGGTTTAGTCCTAGATTTTAGTGATAATGAATGATACATTATTTAAAGAATATAATAAATATAATTAATTCTACATTATTTAAAAAAATTCAGCGACATCTTTTTAAAGTCGCTGCAACAGGCCAGTTTAAAAAACGCTGGTGGACAAATTTTCCTAAAATGTTTTCAAAGTCTGTTCCCATCACTGATTGAAGTTAATGTTAAACTATTGGTAGAGTTAGTGAGACAAAAAATTCAAGTTCAAAAATGGAGGCATGTGTTTGTGCGTGCTAAATAAAAACTTGAATGTAATAGCCACTAACTATCAGAAAAAATTTTTTCTTCTTGTTCTTCTTCTTGAAACTGTCAGTTAGAGTTGAGCCTTCGGCTATTTGGAACTCTAGGCCAGCAAAAGTGAACAAGAGCTCTCTCTCACCGGCCTGAATGAGAACAGTGTACACTGTTCTGTCTGGCGGGTGGGTCAGACTCACGGCAAGAGGCCGCGTACACTAATACCCCCGCCATTTTCCTTTTCTATACCAGGCTAACCATGCGGGACACGCCATTTATGTAACAGCCCCTTGAGGAACAGCGCCTGGATTGTGACAAGGTTGTGGGAGCTTTTTTACAACTCTGCGCAATGCAAGAGGATGCACTCGCACCCCCTTAGGCACCCCCACGGGAGTCTTGTTTTGCTACCCTTTAACCTCGTTTCCTCCTACGATCGTTTCCACCCGGGCACCACTATGAGGCAGGGTAGCATGCCCGGGAAAAAAATTTGTATCAAATGATGATTAATTGATATGTCAAGATAATGTCAAGATTTTTTAACCACTTATTAATCTGCGTGTCATGTGTTTATCACAAATAGCAACTCTCTTTATTTTCCAACAAAGGAACCAAGGCCTTCTGAAAATCCTATTTTGAAAATTGTTTTATTTGGATTCATGTAAAAATATTTAAAAGATCCATTTTGTATAATTTAAATAATAATTGTGAAATTTAACTTGATATAGCCTAGATTTTAGTCCTACTCATAATATTCTGTATGTATAAATGATTATTTTTTCAATGAGGTTTATAGGCATATTAGTCAAACATTTCATATGTAGCATTAAACAATATAAAAAATTTTTATAGTAGGGGTGCACCGGATAGTACTTTTTTATATTCGGCCGGAGCCGAATACCTTAGTGTCTTGTAAATAGCTTGTATTGCTGAGCATATTACGAAACTGTTAATAACATACCTATATTTGTATGTTTTTTTCTCCTTTTATATACCTTATTGTTTTAAACTCTGTTACTGATTGATTTATAAAAGATTAACAGTATAAACAAAAATTAATCTGTGTAGCATGAGCGTGTCTGTATGTATGTACAAGGCCACCAACTATAAAGGCTGTGTGTTGGAGGGTCAATGTAAAATATGTTAGTAAGTATTTAACTAGTTACTAATGTAAATCTCTCATCTGGCTTGTATGGTGGTTGGATGTATGTGTTCAAGAATTTCTGACCAACAACTGGTCATCAGACTTGTAATTTTAAGTCCAAAGACTGCTTCTGGTTCTGGATTCAAGGGCTTAATACTGATAGCTGTTAGTTAATAGTTGGAATCTGAAGCGTTGTAGGTCATATATTTATTAATCCATTTGCGGCAAACGATATTTTATTAACAGCAGGAACATCTATTATACCTACTCATAGCCAGAGCCTTAAATGTTGCGAAACATAGATTTAATTGTAGTCTGTAGGCCTTTTATTGATATCTATGTTTAGATCTACTGTTATATAGATCTAAGAGAATTAGGAAAACCAAAAAAACAAAAACATATTTGTTTTATTTTATTGTGCAACGAACGTGTGTTCAGCGCCCTAAATGACATTTCTCTCCAAGTAAACAAACTTAGTCTCATCATCTAGTCACCTCTAGACAGTGTCAATATTTCTCAACAATCTGCGTTAATCCATTCTGGCTTAAGAATGGTCAATGTCTATCAATACATTGTCATGGATTAAACAAATAAGAAGTTGAGCATGTTGAGTCTCTTGAGCCCTCCCTTAAAAGATACCCCTGGTCAGTGTCTGTTTGGCTTGTAGTCCAGCCTCCTAATTGAGACTTAAAGTAAACAAACTTATTGTCCCGGCCAAAAGTATAAAAGGTGTGGCATGTGGTCCAGACCCTTGATTGACAACCTATCTCATAATAAACAAACTCATACCAGATTAACCTTATAAAGATTTGGCTTGTAGTCCCGCCCCTAATAAAAATTCTTCTCCAAGTAAACAAACTCAGTTCCCTCATAAGATGTGACCTCTGGAAAGTGTCAACACGTTGACATCTGGCTTGATGTGGTAAGCTGCCTATCTGTGAACTCAATGTTATGGACTATACAAACAAAAAGAGGTGGGGGTTGCTCATCTCTACCTCTGGAGATATACCCGCACATCTAGACAGATTATCAGCGTGGCGTAGTTAAGGAATATTACATGTTTACTAGACCACTCAAAAGTCAAGACAAGCTTTTAAAATGTGCATGACATCGTTGCTATGTATGTAATGCGAATTTATAATGTAAAGTCTTATTTCTATTTAGATTAACACGCCTTGTCTTTGTACTAAAAAAATATTTGGTGCATATTCATAGTTTTTAGTTTTAAAAACAGATTTTTTTATTTGAAACAAAAAAGTTAATGTATTTCAGAACTGACATTATTGAATCATGTCCACTTTATGAGTATTGGTTTATTTTTATTAACATGGAGATTTAGTTTAAACTTCTTGTTGGACATCGTTTATCAGCATCGACTACCTTTATATTGTTTGCCTTTCGCCTGTGTTGTTTCGATATTTAAGTGTTACCTCCGTTTGGCGTATCTGGAAAACACTTAGCACGGAGGCGCATAACAATATTCATAGAAATACAGGTGTAGCTTTTACTATCCGGTAGTGATATCCAACCGGAGCCGGATAGTGAAAAAGTGCAGAATATTCAGCAGAAGCCAGAGCCGGAGCAACTATCCGGTGCACCCCTAGTTTATAGGCATATACATCAAATAATATTCTATCTGCATGATGACTGGGTTAAGTTTAGGGATTTGGTTAGGTGAACCCCATGACAAAAGTCAAGGAACAGATGATATATAATATATACAGTTAAGCATTCTGTATTTAAAAGATCTCTAACATAAAAAGTTACTCACTAAAACAACTTAAATTTCCTTACTAAGTCATTGCAGTGTGTTAAATTAGTCTTTCTGATTTCATGATTAGCCATGTAAGCTGTCCATTTCACACACTAGAAAATGATTTTTTAAATATATTTAGTTACTTAACTTTATTTTTGATATTAATACAATAAACATTCTTTTATTTTACAGGTCTTATATTTTTGTGGAAATAAATTTTACTAGTGGAGTTTTTGTAGCTGCCAGAGTGGATCAAGGTGGATGTGATATCTATTTATAAACATGTATACCAGTATATTGTAATCAGTGATTTTCATTTTTTGGTAACAGTTTGTTTCCATTTAGATTGCAGTCTTTCTTATGTGAAAACAAGATGTCTGCATAATCTTAGAGGACATTTTTAAACTCATTTAAATTTATTAGATGAAATATTTATAAAACATACAATGTAAATTGTTTTGTAAAATGATTATACATTTGAGTTCATAAAAATGTGTAATTTTTTAATGGCATCATGTTTCTGCTTATCTGTATCTGATACTGATGATGTGTTTTCTAAATCTATTACTGCTTCACCATTGAGGAAAAACTGCACATGTTTAAACCCATATCTGAAGTAACTTTCCAGAAAAAAAAAAGATGTATGTTGGACAGTGTCCAAAATTTCAAATCATTTCCTTCAAAATGTTATCAATTTCCTCCATAACTTCATAACATTATTGAATTTTTTCCTTCAGAACACAATTGTAAATTATCTTTTTTTTTTTTTTTTTTTTGTTAAACCACAATGAGAGTCTAATAATTAATAGTCTAGCAAACAATTACTTATAATTTGCCTTATTATTATACAATATTAAGATTTACTTCTGCAGGGATGAAAAACTTTGTTTAAAATACAATAGACATGTATAATAATAAAGTACATTCACACCTGACTCACTCATAATTTACATGTGAAAAGTTTATATCAGATTGTTTCTATTTAATGATTTGATTGCCATCAGTGTCTTGTATCTCTTTTGTGATGGTAAAGTCACAAAATGTAGGAAACCCCACTGTGTTTGGTCCAGTATGTGGGTTATTATATGTAAGTCTATTGTATTTTCTATATTATTTTACAAATGTAAAAAAAATAAAAAGAAATTGTTACACTGTTGATGTTTTTAAACTAACATTTTTATTTATTTATGCTTACATATCTGTTGTGTTTTAGTTTGTTCATAAATATAGATTCTTAAATTAAATTGTTTGTTTCCACACTTATAAACCATGATCATCTGTAAGCCTATCTTGACTCTTTTTTTTTTTTTAAGTTCCAGAAAACATTTATATTTTTTTTCTTGAAACCACTCTATGGAAGCCTCAATTTTAATTATATTAACTTTCATCATAAACATTGGATAGCTGCCTGGTTGTAATGTAGCGGTTTGCTACCATCTCAAGAAGAGCTTTTCCATGAAACATGCCTTTCCAAAACACTCACTATTCTTAAAGATAACCTTCACCCATTAAACCACTGTTACATAAGATCTGAATGAAGTGGTTGTCTCCTTTCCATTAGAACTAAAACAGAAAGATTTTAAAACTCCTTCATCTCACTGTCGGTCAGAGTGTTACAAGATCATCTATCATCATCGAGAAGTTCATAGAAGTCTAATTCATAAAGCGCTGGTTGTGAGTGTGTCTGTGTTTTGTGTGTGAATGTTGTTCGTATTTGCATCTATAATGTTATTGTTACAGTAGTTGTGCTGAGGTTGTCAATTGTTGTCAAACTGAATATCCATTTTCTGGACTGTCGATCAGAATTCTCAATGGTCCAGAGTTCATACTCTGGCAGTCTGCCCAATGACATCCCCATCATCTTGCAGGAGGTTTGTACGTGGAATTATGTTATCCTGAAGGTACATCTGAAACATGTAAAGCAAACATTTCTTTAGTCTGGCACACAACTTGCACAAGCTTGGACATATGTCGAATACCAGAATAGTTTACTCTAAAGAAAAGTGTAAATATTTGAAATCCATAAATCTATATATGAAAGTCAAAACATGGACTCGCTCTTCTGTGATTCTCCTATTTAAAGATAATTTAAAATTTTACCCAGTTTTTCATTACCTCTTCCTTGGAATAAGTGATCACTTTTTGCAATCCATTTCTTTACTAGAACTGATTTGGTACTCTTTCCTAAATGTTTTTTTTTTTATTTCTGCACATAAATTTGTAAAATGTAAAATGCAACTTTTTATTCAACACAATATTTTTATTTTTTGAAAAAACTGAATATCACACTATAGCTTTTAGCCTTTATATGAGCCTATGCATGGACTAGATTGAGAATGGTAATGCCTTTTGGCAATGGTGAGTGACTACAAATTGAAAGATGTAATGAACTTAAAACAGTTTACAGCCATTAAAAGAACAATAAATACAATAATATTTTTAATTACAATTTGACTAAGCCAAACTTAAAATACACTCAAAAGTACATTCAGCTTAATGTCCATGTTAACATTTCGGAGAAGAAAACAACAAATGTTTCATTATGTTATTAGTAGAGTTGGATCATGAGTTCTCCGTAATGAAGAACATCCTGTTAAAGGGAAAGAATCAAACTAAGGATCTATAGTAATAAGGCTTGTCTTCGAGTCCGAAGATTGATGAGGAATACAGTATTTCCTGTTGCTTCGCAGCACCAGTTATGACCTATATATTTTGCCACTTGCAGCACAGCATTACCATTGTTCATCTATTGTGGTTAACAAAATGCTTCTCATTCATGATCAAAGATGTCTACAAAACATCATCATGTACCGGTTAACAAAATGCTTCTCATTCGTGATCAAAGATGTCTATAAAACATCATCGTCATGTACTGGTACTGAGCATGAATCCCTCTTAGTTCACACACACATAAAATCTCAATGTGTTCGCAAAGTTTAAGTATATTCTCATTTTGAATGTAGCCTTCACTAATATGGATGCAAAAGACGAGTTTATCTGGATCATTAAATTAGTCATGGCCTACGGAAGCCTATACCTTATTAAATTAGCTCTATTCTACGTTTCTTGTTGCAGCTGTTGTCCAGCAAGACAATTCCGACTACAAGAAATCGATTTTAAGCTACGTTTTCCCAGTGCGATATTAGTTCCACATTCTTGGATAGAAATCTTGAGTGTAATTTCATAGCGTTTTTAATGATCCCCTTGTGTCTTCCTCTGCAGTCAATCGGCCATACGCTTAAGGCAATCCTTTTATTTTGGGTGAGCAGAAAGTTCGGCCTAACATATGTTCACCCCCCCCCCCCTCTCCAATCCCAAGAAACCATTTTAAGATCAGCTTAGAGCCAGCAAGCTTTAATTGACATAGAAAACACCTGGCAGAAGCGACTTCAGAACGAGACTTCGAGACTTGTTACAAAGGCTGCGAGATACACTATTGAGACAAAATATATTATATTATATTATATTATACAGTCGATACTTCAAAAAAGAAGATGATTACGTCCTACGCGTCATGCATATTAAACAATGACCTAAAATTCTTCTAAGAAACGTACTGGTTTTTCCTGGCTAGCTCAGGCAACCCATTCCAAGCACTAATAGCACTAGGAAAGAAGGAGCATTTGTACTCATTTGTCCTAGCATACGGAACGAAGAATGTGCCTTTATCTTTGTTTCTTTTTGAGTATTTTATTAAATTTTGTATTTGAAAATTATGGATAAAAAGTGTTTTATGTATAATTGCTACTTTACTTTTGAGTCTTCTATCCTGAAGATTGATGAGGAATGCAGTATTTCCCGTAGCTACGCCTCCTCAGCTGCGACCTACATGTTTTGCATGTTTAAACATTGTCCGCCGCTGGTCTATTTAGATTTTCATTTCGCTGTCTACAACAGTCCTCGGCAGCAGATTTTCTTATGGTCTCAAATGTGTATCCCGAGGCCTTTGTAAGTGACCTCCACCTGTCTCGTTCTGAAGCCGCCTCCAACCAGATGCCAGTAGGCGACTTTTAGAGGTATCCTATCGACTCTGTTGCGGCTAGTAATTAGTTAGCTATTTATCTAAAATACTGTATTGCCTCTAATATATTAGGCTATCAATTAAGTCTAATATTTAAGTTCAACACTAATGTTTAAGATGCAACTCAATTTTATTGACATGAAAACAAGAAGATGAAAAAAACAACACACTAACAGGAGACTGTAATACACAATTATAGGCCTAACATACTTGAGAAAAACACGTCAACACACTAATACTTGTCCTCGAAGATTAGTGAGGAATGCAGTATTCCCCATGGATGCGCACCCCTAGCTGTGACCTACATACCCTGTCACACACAGGGCAAGAATAACCATTGTCCTCAGGTGGTCGAATTAGATTTTCTTTTCGCCGTCTGCGTCTGTCCTCGGCAGCAGATTTTCTTTTGGTCTCAAATGTGTATGCCGCGGCCTTTGTAAGTGACCTCCAGCTGTCTCGATCTGTTCGAACGTGAAAACACTGAACAGTAGAATAAGGGAGACTACAAGAAAACAAACACACAGCATACACAAATACACATATAAATGTAACAGCCTCCTTTATAACAATAATAATGTTATATTATTACAAGCAGGGGCGGACTGGCTATATGGACATTTGGGGAAATGCCCGGTGGGCCGGTACTCAAAGGGGCCTAAAGCATGCATATCAAACACGGCGTTCGGCAATACTTTGCATGCGGCCCGCTTGGCCAGCTCAAAAATTATCAAAATAATATTAGACTATTACGCTGGGAAATAAGAGATAACAAGTTACTTGAATTGAAACAAGTATTTGTTAAGCTGAACAACGAGAATGAGTCTGCAGTGAAAGCAAGCTACATTTTGTCAAACTTAATTGCAAGCCATAGCAAATCATTAGTGAATGTGAGTTTATGAAGGAATGTGTCGTTAAAGCTGAGATTTTTTGCACTGCGTGAAGAAAATGTATTGTTTATGAACATGTTGAACATTTCCAAACTTACGAATGGATTCAGGATTTTTGCATTTATAGTTGATCTCAATGGTCACCTGCAAGACTTGAATTTGAAACTTCAAAGTAAAGACAAAATTGTCACTACTGCGTGTGATCATGTCAAGTGCTTTCAAACAAAATTACGACTATGGATAAATCAAATATGAATAGAAAATCTTGTTTACGTCTCAACGTGCCAGGAACTAAAAAGATTAAATACGGCTACAACATTAGGTAAATATGTCCTACACCTGGAATCATTAGTAGATGCTTTTCAATGACCGTTTTCTTGATTTCGTTTCATACGAGCAAGAATTTTCGTTGTTAAAATCTCCATTTTTATTTGCTTCTGAAAATGCTGCTATAATGTGCAACTAGAGCTGATGGAAAAGCAGTCTGGATCTTTGTTGAAAGCGAAGTAGATAGAAGTGGCTGTGCCAAAATTTTTACAGTTATTTACCTGTAAAGAAAGTTAAATTGCGGAAATTTACAGCCCGAATTCTTGCTATGTTTGGAAGCACTGATCTCTGTGAGCAGTTCTTTTCCTTAATGAAAGCTACAAAAACACCTTCCCGTTCGAGATTATCTGATCAAAATTTGTCATCAGTGATGAAAGTGTCAATGGCAAACAAGCTTCAATCAGACATTTATAAACTTGTATCCCAGAAAGAATGTTAAGCATCAGGACAAAGAAAATAACGCGAAATCATAGTAATTTATAATTACCAAATAGTAGGCTACTACAAATTTAGCTAACTGTGGGACAGGTATGCTATTAAATAATGTATTCTATTGTATTGTTTATCATCATCACTATTTTGAGTTCCTCATGGAACATAGGGCCTCGACAAAAACACGCCACTCTCCACGGTCTCTTGCTAGTTTTTTTTATGGTTTCCCAACTCTTCCCGGTCTTCTCTACTTCTTCAAGTACACTGATGCGCCATGTTCTTTTTGGTCTTCCGCTGCGTCTTGTTCCCTGGTGGTTCCACTCTAAGGCCTTCCTAGCGCTGTTGCTGGTATCTTTTCTAAGGGTCTGACCAATCCATCTCCACTTCCTCTCTATTGTTTATAATTTACATAAAACTAGTAGGCTGTTTTGCAACTGATTTTTGGCTGCGGCCCCTCAGGTCATAGTAAGTTTTTTATGTGGCCCATACTTAATGAGTTTGACATGACTGGCGTAAATGGTCTCATGGATGCCACTATGGCACGCATAAAATTTTTAAAGGTTTTATAATATTCTCTTATATAAGGGGCTATATGAGCGTCAAGTTAAATACATCTTTTACAGACTACAGACTACTCATTTAATCTCAAACATGTTCAAAAATAATGTAGGCTAATATACCTACATACGTAGACAGTGCTATTAGTAGGCTTCATTCTTTAGGACGATTCAAAAGCAACATAAGTCCTATATTTCTTTTAAAGATGTAGAGTATTATAGAGCATGCATATATTTACCGATACGTCATTAAAAAAACCCAATGATTTTGAGAACAGATAGGCATATAATTGGAGACCCATCAAATGATATACAATTTACGAAATGTACTGTTTAGAAATGCCTGGACCGATTTTGACATCCAATCCACCCTTGATTACAAGTACAAGTTCTTCCCTAGTGCCATTAGAGTCTGGAATAGGTTGCCTGGATCAGCCAGGAAAACCAACTTAGAGTTTAAGCCACTTATTAACATGCATGACTAGATTGACAAATTAAACGCATTTGACGTAGACGTAATTAGAATGTCTTCTTGAAGACGTGTCTGTAATTTAAAAGATAAGATTAACCTATAATAAAGTCACCACACTCAACCATTCCCTGGCCACTGCCAACAAAAGGTAGATAGGACAAGGACGCCGCGGATTTTACCGTAAGTAGATCTAGATCTAGACGACTAGACAGATATCTAGATATATTAGAATTAGATTGTTGAATCTTCTTATCTTATAATGGCCCTTATGAAATACAGACGTTATTTCGAAGAAAAGAAGATGATTATGTCCTACGCGTCATGCATCTAGTCATGCAATGACTTAAATTCTGCCAAGTTGAATCTTATCATTTTATTTTACTTTTACACCATGTGACATGTCATAATTATAATCAGATTACCAGTCATCATAACAATAACATGTTATGAATTAAAGATTACTAGACTCTAGATCTGTATAAATCTAATGTACATCTTTGTCCAAACCTAATTAAATTAACTAATTTGGTAATGTGCATAATATCATTATGGTTTCTAAACAAAAAAACTGCTGTAATTTGAAAGTTCAAAATATAGATCTATTATACTTTATAGTTATAGAGAGGAGGCTCTTATAGTTTGAACACCCCATCGAATTCTCCTTTTTGAACGGGTCGCTTTTTTTTTGTAATTCATTTGTATTTATGTTTGGAGCTAAAAAACGACGTTTCGGGACTGTGCATGTCCAATTTTAGATAAGTTCCGGTAATTTTGTTCTGTTTTTCCAAAGCAGATGGCAGTTATTTAGATTCTCGGTAACCATGTATGTTAAGCTGTTGTTTTAACCTCCCCTGGCAATTCATACCCATATAAGGGATGAAGGCTATATCATGAGCCTGTTTGATTGTAGGCTGATGGGCTTATCAAAATAAGCTTCCAAACATCTTTAGAAAGACATTCCAATCACATTTATACCGTTAGCTGTTAAATAAAATTAATAAAGGGGGTGTCCAAACAAATAATAATGAATTCAGCTCATTCTCCTTTTTGAACACAGCAAAATCGTATTAAGAAATATTATTGGAATTAATAAATCTATGATTTTTTCAATTTTTCTTCTTCTTCATCGTTCTCATTGTTATGTTGGAGTGTTCATATGACTAGACCAATACATGAGATGAACTGCGCAGTGGTTTCCAAATCAGGGAGCTCTCCATATAGTTTTCTTTCTATTGGGGTGATTTGGGGCCAATGTCTTATACAGGCCTCTTGGTAGAGAGAGCAGTTTTGGAGGACGTGGTCGGCATTTTCTGGTGATACTCCACATGGGCAGATTTCACTGGTTCCAATTTTGAGCTTCCGGAACATGTGTTGTCGCATTCTGTTGTGTCCGGTCCTGAGTCGAAAGATTAGACGTTGGTCTTGTCGGGATAGCTTATAGTAAGCATCATCTTTCTTGTGATTTGGATGGGAGCTCGTCCATTTCTCATTTATTTTATCTACAATTTTTTTTTCAATGAATAAACATGACCTAGATAGAGATATCTAGAATATATAATTTATGAATGAAAGAAAAAGTGCGGGCTGCTAATTTGAAGCCAGAGACCATGCCCACTGCATGTGATCACGCAAGATAATCTGGCGGTGAGGAGGGGTATACACTAGGCGAGTAGTGTCACAAACTATCCAACAGGCAGTGGAGGGAAGGGGGAGAGAGTCATGAAAAGAATTATAAGCATCTATGGGAGGGAGGGGATGTTAAGGTTTCACAAAACGAACATCCAAATTATGAAAACAAGAAGAGGGTCCTTGGATGGGAGTTAAAAGAAAGACAGAGAGAAAATACAAGTAGCCTAGTAGAAAATATGTATATTTCTGTCTGTTTCTACACAAAGATTATATAGGTATTTAAATAAATAAACTATATACGATATATATATATAAAGAGAGAGAGCATATGAGGAAATAAGACTATAAATACATATTGCAAAATTGAATCTACTTCTTTTACTACAATCTAAATAATTTTAAAGTAACACCAATATAATTTATTAGCAATTACATCTAATTAGTGGTGTTCAACACCGATGCTCACTGTTCAACTAAGGAGAAAGCCCAAAAACTGCGTTCAAAATAGGAGCATGAAGTGACCTAATTTATTTTAAAATAAAATCTTGACTATGGGTGGTAATACAAAGGAACACAGCTATTTTTATAGTCCTTTAGTTGCAGAATAAGAATCTGCTTTCAGTTTTTTTGTAAGTTAAACCTTCACCAAATAAAAAAATAAAATATAAAATTGACCCAGTTCCCGAAAGTCGGTGTTCAGTTATAAGAATCTACCATAGAGATCTATGTTACTATGTAGGCCTATTAAAAGAAAAACATAATAAAAAGGCAGAAAAAAAAATACATCAAAAAGATATTATTTTTTTCTTTATGTAAATTTGATGCTTTAAAAAAAAAAGCAACAACTAAGGAAATAAAAAAAAAAACATGTAAAATAGAATAAATGAGACTGCATAGAGTTGATAAAGTAAGCTTACACTGTTACACTAGAAACAAACAGATAAGTTTAAAAGTCAGGCCACTGATTTTAGAGATTTAATGTTATTTAATTAAGAGAATTCAAAACATGAATGAAAAAATTACAATGAGACTAATAAAGCTTAAACTGACCCCATGGTACCAAACACAGGATTTTTTTTTTATAGTACTGGTAACTGAGGAAGGTTTATTACAGGCATGAGTTTGATCTTTTTGAAACTAATTCCTAAAAAAAAATGTTTTCCTAGGCAACTTCAAAACTACTTTGTCAACTATCCAGAGATTCAGGGGAATGAAATCTTAGACTATTTATAATTAAGGTAAATTTGAGAAAAATAGTAATTTCTTGATTATGATTTTAAAACTGCTTTTTTCTATGACATATTTATTATAATGTAATAATGTTTTTTTTTTTCAGTTAAATTAAACTGATGCAAACAGTATTTACTTATTAACTTTGACTTACTGATTATCTATGATGAGTCTGGAATTATTATGTGTGCAGGATCTAAATTGTGGTGACCCATTCTGATTATTGTAAAAATGTTTTACATGTTTCAGATGTTCCTTCAGAGTTGAAAACAACTACATTCTAGCTTGAACGTCCCACAAGAAGATGTGGGGTGGCAGCAGGCAGGGGTCTAACCTAGGATCATGGAGACCACTAAACGATAGTCCAGAGTGTATATGATTGATTGAGTAGACAAAGAAGGGATGGATTACTGGAGCTAAAAGAAGGCATAATTTAACAATAGACTACTTTGGGGTAAGTTTCCGTAGCTGCCCCTACACTTTCTATGGTCTTATGTATTGGTTTTCTCTAGACTGTTTTTGTTTTTTTTGTTGGTCTCTATTACATGATACACAGTTTAGTTCATAATATAAAGATATTTATATTTAACTCTATATGAAAAAGTTTATGTTAATATGTATTACAAGTGCTATGCCCCTTTGCTTGGGTTTGAAATGCCCTCTGTGTCAAATGAGTTAGCCTTAGTCAAGATAGCAACATAAAAAAAAAAACATTCTTGAAAATGAACTCTACAAAACGAATATATTTGTTCTAGTTTCTACTAGCCTTAATTAACAGTTGACTGTCTAGATTTTACTTTTCTGTTGAATGAAATTTAGATGTTTATTTATTTATTATTTTTCTTTGGTTTATCATAACACAAAGCTTGCTCAGTGCTCAGTTTAAGCTCTTTGGGGAACATGTGGGGAGAAGCAGTATTTGGGAGAAGATTTTCATGCTGTTTCCAACCCTTACTTAACCCTTTCTGCAACATAGCTCAAGCCAAATCTAAATTGAAAATTTATGAAAATGTGTGGTGCTTACTGGAATTCTAAATCCAGCCCCCTTGAAAGGTAGCCAACTGGTGTATGCCCCTCAGCCCCACAGGGACTTTGTATAAATCTAACAACTAATTTTAATTTATCTTCATCAGATATGGAATGAGAGAGGCTATAGTGTTGATTATATAAATATGTAGGTCTCAGCTGGGGCTGCACAGCCACAGAAAATACTGCATTCCTAACTTATCTTGGGACTTATTATAAAGGTAATTGTCTACATTTTATACTATACTATCTTTATAAGACATACTGTATAATAATACTTGTATATTTTTGGAAAAAGTGAAGATCTTTGTTTTTACCAGATCATATTGGATGTATCTGATAGTTGTCCAAGAGTTAAAGATTAGTTTCTTGTCATCACAAGGCATCACTTATTCTATAGGGAATCATTGTAGAAATGATATAAAAAGTATTCTGACTTTTAATGTATATTGACATTTTTTTCTCAAGTGATCATAAGGACAATCTTCTGTAGCTTTTAAACATATCAAAATATTTTTTGAATATTGTTACGACTCAAGACTCTTCGAAATAATAATAGACTCTCAGGTTATTACTCTATAAATACTTTAATATTACAACAAGTTATGTAAATACGAACATTTCATTTCTCTTCCTGTCAATTACTCCCGGCTTCCCCTTTTCAACATCACTTCCATTCATTACACAAATTCGCACCATTATTCATGCACACCGTGCTGCGCTACGACCGTAACACCCCCCTTGTTTGCCAAGTTCGATGTACATCGAACGTCTTTTAAATATCAAATAAAATTATAAATCACTGTTCAATATAATTATATTATCTTCATTAATTCTCATTCTTTTAAACCAGGTAAAAACCAACGACAACAACAAAAACCCTCCAACAGCAAAATTAAATATCATCATTCTTTACATTATTATTTTAGGTTCAAAATTACTTACATCCATCCCAATGTATAATGTCCAGACTTCCCCAACGAACCAATCAGAGTAAATCTCATAATTCACAAATATAAACTGTAATTAACTATGTAACTGTAATACTATATTTTACATTTCTAATAATGGTTTCATCAAATTCTCAATATAACACCATATATTAATATCTCGACACCTCACACATGTGACAAAGCTTCGTCAGTCCATACAGTCTTCGATTACATATACATGTAATATGTGTATATTTACAAAATGTTCCAATCTGTAGATTTCCCTATAGATGTCTATTCATTACACTGCTATTCATTGTGTTCTCACCAAAATGATTTTACTGACATTATTCTTTTGACCAACCAACAGAAACAAAATTGACGTGGCCAAGCTCCTTTCCTTACTTCCATTTCTTTTCCTTCTTAGGTACACCGTGATAATGTGTCAGCTATCACATTGTCTTTCCCTGGTATTGTCCTGACCTCAAAGTTATAATCCATAAGTTGCAGTGCCCATCTGGCTATTCTGTTGTTTCTGTGTTTTCATGTTGTTCTTCATCTTGCTCTTTTTCCTTAGTTGATAACTCAAACAATTTTGCCAAATCTCCTTCCTCTACATCTTTACTACAGGATTGAGTAGTTGCCATTCCACAACAATTTTTCCAAACTTCTATCTCATTTTCCGTGCACTTCTTTATGTTTGGTATATTGCCAATAATCAAATCAATTTGATCATGGTCTATAACACATGCCTCTACGATCCCCGTATAATACGGTGTTTTAATGTTCACTCGGGCCACGGGTAATCGAACTGTTTTACCATCAAACAATACATGCTTTGTTTTTTCCAGTATATTCATGATCTTCAACCAATTTTCGGTTTATTCCAACAATAGTGCTCCCAGTGTCCCTTATCGTTCTTGCAGCCTTATTTCCTACAAATGTTTGAAAACAGTCTAGACTTCCTGAACTCGACAATAACGACAAACTTTGATCTCTTCTATTTCTTCCGCTGTCATATCTTTCCTGTCTGTTTTCTTGATATCGCCCTCTGTAGCTATTATACTGGCCTTGTCTACTATCTATTTGGCTCCTTCCTTGTCCTCTAAACCTATTCTGTCCTTCATATCTAAATCTTCTATTGTTGCTATAACTGTCTTGTGTTTCTCTAGCTCTATTAAATGCTACTCTTTCTTCAATATCGCTAACTCTGTTTAACTTTTTTTCAGGATGTGCCACTTTGTAAGCCCTTATTAATTTTACAATCTCATCTACAGATTTTGGCTTTCTCTCCAGCAGGAATATTTTTAGTTCGTCCTGACTCTCATAAATGACTTTATCCAGCATAAGAAATACCTTTAGTCCATCAAACGTCTTCTCTATTTTTGATGACTGTCCAATAGTCAAAGTAGCTATTCATCTTGTCTAAAAATGTTTGGGGATCCTCGTTGGTTTCAATGGTGCAATTAACATATTGTTGATGATAAAATGCCTCAGTTTTACCAAATGTTCGTAGTAATTGCTCCTTTACTATTTGGTAATTATTCTGATTCATGCAAATCTTTGACGGTACCTCCGCTGCAAATGACTTTGATAACAAAAATATCCATTTATCTTCAGGAAAAGCCAATTCTTTCATTTCAATTTCAAACTTCTTTAAGAAAACATCTATGTCTATTTTATTCTCATCAAACATTGTACCTTTATATTTTGCCAATTTATTTCCAGACATTTTTCTTTCCAGTACCTTCATCTTTAGCTTTTCCTTTTTTTATTTCCAACTTTTCTTTCTCTATGGCTAACCTTTCTTTCTCCATAGCTAGCTTCTCTTTCTCAATTTCTTTATCGGTAACTAATTTCTCTTTACTGATAGCCAACTTCTCTTTCTCTATTTCTTTATCCATTGCTAATTTATCTTTGTCAATAGTTAACTTCTCTTTCTCTCTTTCTTTTTCCATGGCTAACTTCTCTTTCTCTATTTCCTTTTCCATGACTAACTTCTCTTTCTCTCTTTCTTTTTCCATGGCTAACTTCTCTTTCTCTATTTCCTTTTCCATGACTAACTTCTCTTTCTCTATTTCCTTTTCCTTGACTAGTTTCTCTCTTTCTATTAATCTTTCTTGTACATATTTTCTCAGCTCTGCTCCTTCTAATTCCAATAGTCTCCCTTCTTCTTTCAAAGCAACTATCTCAGCTTTATCCGCCATTTGTATTTTTTCTTTATCGAGTTATAATATCTGACCATATCAATTAAATATATTTGATTCTCATATACTTAATGCTTGGACCCAACAATGTTCATATCTAAATGTAATGTAATGAACCAAACGTTTAATGTTATTCGAATACAAATATGTATCTACTTCCCGGAATACTCTTCTTCCTGCTGGTATAACTGCCAATGCTAGTGTATATTCTCCGCCGGTGATATGAGTCTTTCGTTATTTGTCTATATGCCGTAGTCAGTGTATATCCGTTGGTCCTAAATAGGCACTGTTCTCCACCGTAGTCAAAATTCACTAGTGTTGCCCACAGCAGTGCTAATAATCGTACAAATTTCCATCAATATTGAATGTTAAAGGTTATTGTTGAGAACTATGACCAGCCAGAATAATGAACATGTACTTCAGCAGCCACTGACATGATTTTTTTTAATTTTTTTTTTTTCAATAAATTCATAGCACATCCAAATACAGTGGGTAATCCCTGACGTTTTCACATTGGTGAATGTAGAGAATGGGCCGTCATAATAATTATAATGATATAAATCTAGATTTAAATGTTAATCCAATTGATTAATTCAGCAATAATGTTTTAGTTAAGTTTCAACTAAAGGTTTATGTTTACCAGTGAGTCTAGTACATAGCTTTAGAGATTTAGATGACGCTACTCTCCCAATCTTAATAGATCTAGAGATTTTGTTACACTTTGTAGTACTAGTAATACCTCAGTAGACAGGAATTAGATACCCATATAACGCAGGTCTTGCCTTTTCCGTTGGGCGCCACTTGTTACGACACAAACTCTTCGAAATTCATTACACAAATTTACCCTTTTCAACTTCCATTCATTACACAAATTCGCACCATTATTCATGCACACCGTGCTGCGCTACGACCGTAACAAATATATAATAAACCAGATGGTTCATAAATAAATTGATTATTGAAATTCAACAGATTGTATATTTAGGGTCATATTTTCCAAATCATTTTTGTTTTTGAAATTATTAGTTCTGTTAGAAGGCCTGCATACAACATTTACCAGACATCTTTGTTATCTCTCTATTTGCAGACTTTGAGAAATGCATTAGATTTAAACTTACTTTAGACTTAGGTCCTCCCGCGCCGTTCGGCGCATTGTCGGCAAGCTGTCTCCATAAAGATCTGTCACTGGCAATGTCTGAAGCCTACTCCCACCTGGTGTGTCGAGTTTGCCGTTTCTGTAGCAATAGTGGTTTTACAGGGTGGGGGTCGCTAGCCCCATGCCAAACCCTCCTCCTTTTTCACCTGGGCTTGGGATTTAAATGGCTTTTAAAAATATTTTAATTATAGCACATGATGAAGGATGGGATATTGCTCATGTCATCTTAAAAGATAAAAAAAAAAAAATGAGCTAAATCTGTTTATGCTATTGGGTATGTTGGTTAAGTTTTTTACTCCCCAAAACTAGTGATGATGAGATAGAAACAGATAAAAAGACAACACCACATAATTATTTTCAATTTTCCCTAATGCCATTAGAGAGGGGGAATGGGATGCCTCAATCGGCCAGGAAAACCAATGACTTAGTAGAGGTGAAGTAACTTATTAACATGCCTGACTAGATTGATCATGAAATGCATAGGAATATTCTCTTTTGAAGTAATGCCTGTAATCTAGAAGATATAAAGATTGTGTTGTACTGTTCTTTTTGGTCTTCCTCTGTGCCTTGTGCCTGTGGGTTCCCATCTAAAGCCTGAATAGCTCTTTTGTTGGCATTTTTATTTTAGGTGTAACTTGTGTATTGTTCACTATTTATTAAGTTTTGAAAGTGGCTGAGTTTGGAAAGACCTAATCAACTTTCTAACAAACAGCTCTGCTAGCTTGTAGACATCTAGGTGAACATATAAGGATATCTAGCATGTAATAAATTCTATGAAACTTTTAAAAGAATAAGTATATTATTATGAGGTTGTTTTTAGAATAAAGGCATATATTAATATATTTAAATAGTTTGTACATTTTGGAAAGTGTTATGCAAAAGTGATTCTGTTCACAGCTGCCATTATCCAAGGACATATGATTCTCTGGAGGCTTACATCACTGGAAAAAGTCTTTGGGCCCCTGAAGATTACAGTACATGTAATGCTGCAAAAGGAGGAGGATGCTGGGCCAGGGTAAACACTCCATAACATAATGACATAGTGAATGAAATAACATTTTATTTTAGTGTATAATAGTTGTAATTTTAGTCTAAAATATTTAAATAAATGTTACAGTATAAGCCAGTTCCTGAATTAGCTTGTCACAATGCACATTCAGCCAAAGTTAAAAATTCTTGAATAAAGTTATCTCTATTGTACTTAAGCTAGCTATATCCTGTATAGTCAAAAGATTGGCAGAAATTCTCTCTGCAAATGATGATGTGCTGATTCATAATGGAACATTTGATTTTTTAATTGGGGGGGGGGGGGGGGGGAGAGGACTTGCTAAGTGGTTAAGTGCAACTGCTTTTAAGCTAGAGTTTTCAGGTTCAAATCTTGGTGAAGATTGTTTTTGAATTTCAGGATCTTAGAGTGCCTCAAGTCCATGCAATTCTAATGACATTAGTTGGGGAAGTAAAGAAGGTTTATCATTGTGCTGGCCATATCATGATACCTTTATAACTGTAGGCCACTGAAACAGATGACATTTACATCATCTGCCCTATAGATTCATCATGATCATCACTCCTTTGAGTTCCTTATGGAACATAGGGCCTCGACAAAAACACGCCACTCTCCACGGTCTCTTGCTAGCTTTTTGATGGTGTCCCAGCTCTTCCCGGTCTTCACTGCTTCTTCAAGTACACTGCGTCGCCATGTTCTTTTTGGTCTTCCTCTGCGTCTTGTTCCCTGGGGGTTCCACTCTAAGGCCTGCCTAGCTCTGTTGCTGGTATCTTTTCTAAGGGTGTGACCAATCCATCTCCACTTCCTCTCTAAGATCTGCACTTCTATATTTTTCTGTCCACTCATCTCCCACAGTTTGGTGTTTTCTACTTTGTCATACCAGTGTATTTTTAGGATATTTCTGAGGCATCTGTTGATGAAGGTCTGTATTTTTTTTGTTGTGGCTTCAGTTGTTCTTCATGTTTCAGAACCATACAGTAGGACAGCCTTGACATTAGAGTTAAAGATTCTTAGTTTAGTCTTGTTTGAGATGTAAGGAGATTTCCAGGTTGGTTTTAGCTGTGTAAATGTCTGACATGCTAGATTTATACGGCGTTTAATGTCTTCATCTGTTCCACCTGATATACTGACTACACTCCCAAGGTATATAAAATTTTCTACTTGGTCTATTGTCTGAGAATTCAATACTATGTCTCCACTTTGTTTATTTTTTACTTTAAGTACTTTAGTTTTTTGGTGGTTTATTTTGAGGCCCACTCTTTTTCCTACTTCGCTTAAAGCTGTGACCTTTTCTTGCATATCCTGTAGTCTGTGTGATAATAGGGCTATGTCATCAGGGAATTTCAGATCTTCCAGCTTTTGTATGAGAGTCCATTGGATTCCTTTCCCTGTGTTAGAGTAGGCTTCTTTTGTGACCCAATCCAGTACTAGAAGGAACAGGAGTGGTGAAAGAAGACATCCCTGTTTGACTCCTGTTGTGACTGGAAATTCCTCTGACAGCTTGCCACAGTGGGTTACTTGGCAGGTGAAACCATCATAAAGGTTCTTGATTATGGTTATTATTTTATTGGGGATCCCATAATGTCTCATTACAGTCCAAATAGATTCTCTGTCGACACTATCAAAAGCTTTTTCAAAGTCAACAAAAATTGCATAGAGAGGAGATTGCCATTCGACACATTGTTCTACAATTATCCTGAGTGTAGCTATTTGGTCAGCACAAGATCTCCCTTTTCTGAATCCGCCCTGTTCTTCCCTTAGGTGTTCATCACATGCTCCCTTTATTCTGTTTAGTAGGATTCTGCTAAAAATCTTGCTTGGTACTGACAGCAAAGTGATGCCTCGCCATTTCTCACATTGTGATAGATCTCCACTCTTTGGTATTTTTATTAGCAAGCCCTATAGATTGCAAGTTTTAAAAGGCATTCTTATTACATTTTAATCCACAACTATTCTAAAAATTATAATCATTTTTTCAGACATTTTTTCTTTTCTGAGCCACTAAATTGATGATTATGTTAAATCAACAATTGATTTTAAAATAATATTTCTGATTTACTTTGATGCAAGAAAAGGCTAATATTATAAGCAATACTTACTATAGTCAAATTATGCACTTTTATAAAGTATGCTAAGCAGGCTTAAACAAAGCATAAAAAAAGAATATTTGCTATTGATCTTTTAGAAAATGGGGCTATAGAATATACAACTATCTATTTGTTATAATTTTAATGAAGGTTTTTTTGTTTTTACATTTTATCCTCAAATTTAAATCAAAACCATGTCAATAGCTATATGTCTTCATAAGTTATAACTAATTTAACATGTATTTATCTTTGGAATGTTTGTAAATTGTTTTACATGTTTCGGATGTCCCTTCAGAGTTGAAGATAGTTTACTTCCTAGTCCAAACCTCCCGCAGGGTGACGGGGGATGGGAGCAGGCAGGGTTTGAACTAGAGACCATCGATAAATCCGATCGACAGTCCAGCGCGCAAACTGTACGACCTGGCAGTCAGGATCGTTATCTGGGTAACTATTGTCTGATAAATTGAAATAATGATTAAGTCTAGAAGAAGTAAAACTATGGCATGCATCCTGTTTGGAACTATCTATTCACCTAAATTAATTCCACTAACTTCGATAGTAAAGCAGTTTACTTGCTATGTTGTGAGTCTTTTTTTTAAAAAAGATAAAAAAAAATGAAACATTTGTTGGTGCTTCTGCTCTGACACTGCAAAAAAAGTAGGTCTGTTGAAGTTAATGAATAATAAAAACAAAGAAGAATATCCAGATTATACATGATTACATTTTGTAGTGTCATTCAATAAGGAAATCTACTTGAATTGTAAGCATGTTTCTAACCCTAAATATTTACTATATAAATAAATTATGGCTTTCATATAGTGCTACTTTCATGCTTATAGCATGCTCAGAGCACTATGGTCCAATCTCATTTGTGGACCAGTGGGAGTAGGTTTTCTAACTGCCTTAAAGCACTCAGTAAACACAACTCAACTCGAGTTGTGTGTCGAACCTCTTGCCCCCTTCATAGGCAGCCAAGCTAAGCCAAGTTCAAGCGTAGTTGGCCTCTTGACCACGCTTCCTACTAGGCTCGATTGGTTACCTTGGTTGTGGAAAAGGAAATATTTAAAGTTCTTGAAGTGTTCAGTATCCTCATTTTGTAATTAAACCTGATGCATGATGGACATTAATATTTTTACTTTATATTTTCATATGTTTCCAACTGTGAATTGCCTCTTACTTTAAAATTTAGCTCTAGCTGGATAACTTTGTGCAATAGAAAAAATTATGTTTAGATTTTGGAAATTATAATTTATGTGCTACATCTTAAATTCACTATATACTTGTAGAACTATTGCTTGGAATCTAATTGCAAGTTTCTACTGTCGACTGTCATACTAGATATGGTCTTATGACTGCATTAGAACCGAAACTATAATGGAATCTAATTGCAAGTTTCTACTGTTGACTGTCATACTAGATATGGTCTTATGACTGCATTAGAACCGAAACTATAATGTTTGCCCCCCCCCCCCTCCCTCCCTTCATATGGAAAGCAGGTAAATCTTTCATTTAGAGCCAAATTATATAACCCTTACTGTATTTATACAATAAAAGTGTACTGAGCATGTTATAGTAGAAAGAAGACACATTATAGAAATCTTATACATAAGAATTTGGATACCAAGAAAAAAAATCTTTTCTCTAGTGAAACTAGATCTGTATGGATAATGGTTTGCTTTTAATCTTTAACAATACAGCCAATCAACCTTACTGGTACATCTGGTAACAGGTACATCTCTTATGACTAAAATCACCAGTGTGTGTGTTTTGTATCAAGGATGTGCATGTTGTTGGTTTTGAAAAAATGTTTGATGTGACTGCCAAGGCTTTTTACAAATCTTTTGTATGTGTGTATGTGTTTTTTTTTCTATTTTTTTAAATTTTATATTGTAATCGGAATTCTTAAATGGTGGGAAAAATATGTAAACCACTATTTTGACTGTCAAAAACAGTAAACCTAAAAAAAATAAATTTTGTAGTTTTAAACAAATTGAATCACACTTATAACATATATAAAATATAGATTTATAACATATTGAATCACACTTATAATACATACAGGCTGGCTGCCTGGTCGTGTGGTATATTGTTTGGACTTCTCGATGGTCCTGGGTTAATACCCTGCCTGCTGTCATCCTGCTGGAAGTTAGGACTAGGAAGTAAATTATCTTCAACTCTGAAGGAACAACTAAAATATGTGAAACATTTTACAAACATTTTTTTGTCTTCCTTTCTCAGCACATACAACTCAATTTACTTCTATTGGCTGGAAATATTTAAAGCATGACAGTGGCGTAGGTAAATTACCAAATAGTGGATCTTATGTTGGATTGATCAGCCCTGATGAACTGACCTGACCATTGTAATTGAAACCATAGTGAGTAATAATTTCTTAAAAGCACTCTTCTTACCTCCCTCCCCTCCCCTTAAGATTCTAAAGAAAAAATTTGTCAGCATGTTACATTACTAGACTGTAAGACTCTTTATGACATATCTGTCAGACATACCTACAGGTTGGAAAACTTATCTATTTGACATACCTAGATGACATATTAACTCTGATTAATAAAAGAAAAAAGTTTTTCAGACACAATCACTTTATTTGTATTTCAGACTCATGACCACTCTATCTGTATAGGTCCTGGTATACCCTGGGATGATGTTCACCCACAACTTTTAACTTGAAATCTTAAAGGAAGTTTTGTAAGTATATTTCATTAGATTCTTCTGCTTAAAATAATTTATAACAATAAAGAAAAAGTTAAAGACTGCTATTGCATGAGGCTTGTATTTAAAAAAAAAAAAAGAAAATATAATTACTGACAAATGAATTCAAAAGTTTGATGTCAGCTGGCAGAATATGAACCTGGCACCATTATTATTATTATTATAGCT
The DNA here is from genome assembly GCF_947242115.1 of Biomphalaria glabrata. Classification (NCBI taxonomy): domain Eukaryota; kingdom Metazoa; phylum Mollusca; class Gastropoda; family Planorbidae; genus Biomphalaria; species Biomphalaria glabrata. Next base: position 47,999,090 of record NC_074717.1, read on the forward strand.
TTTATATAGCGCTACTTTCATGCTTATAGCATGCTCAGAGCGCTTTTTGGTCCAATCTCATTTGTGGACCGGTGGGGGGGAGGGGGTATCTAGGAGTTGGTTTTCTGTGCTGCCTTTGGGCGCTAGGTAAACACATCTCTGCCCGAGTCGGGTGTCGAACCTCGAGCCCCCTTCTAGGTAGCCAAGCCAAGTTCAAGCGCACTTGGCCTCTCGACCACGCTTCCCACCATTGTGAAAGATAATCCAGTGTGCATACTGCACAACCAGGCAGCCATCCAGTCTTAAAAAGAATGTGTTAATTAATCATTTTATTTAGTTTTAAATTAGACTGTTTTATGTTTTATTTGTATCTCTTTACTATGGACTTTCTTTTGTTTTAACAATAATTTATTACCAGTTATATAAATTTAGTAAAATGTTTGCATCTAAATATCACTACCATTGTTATCTTTAGGCTAAACTAACAAGCATGAATGTCTGGTACAGTAAGATAGGGTTAATGGTCAACCTGACATTATGGTTCGTTCATTGGGACAGCTAATGGTGAGTCAATTCTATTTTTAAATATTAAATTAATTTGATAATCTGATTCCTTTGACTCTTTTTGTATTAAGTATCAAACTTGGCAGTGAAACAAAGAGCAAGGAAAAGAAGCATAACTTAATTTATTTAGGTGATAGAGTAGCAGAGAAGGCCTAAAGTGTCTAATGCAGAACATTCTCAGGACATAAGCAATGTATTCATATCTTGTACCTTTGCTGAAATGTTAAAAGACAGAAATTTAAAGTAGGGAATCCACCTGGGAAATAGTTTAAAGAGTGTTGGTAGACAAAAAGATTTTAAAAAAATAACCATAGACTTGCAATGAAAAAAAAAAGAGCCTACTGCTGTGCCACACCAGTTGGTTAAAAGAAAGACTTAGCAAAAGAAAATCTGGAGATGCTTTAGTAATAAATAAGTCAGCACTTTAATATTGTATTCATATATATATATTCATATTATCACATTCCATCTTTCACAGTTTGTGTCTGACCAAGCAGTTCTCAAGTTAGGGCTTGATGAAGTCTACAAACTGACCATTATATCTACTGGACAAAAAAGGATCTTATATGTTTATTTTAAACCTGGTCAATGCCTATTTCTCCACTATTGTCGACATCTTGAGACATCACCATCGGCAGAAACCGAAGACGGCTGATACATTTGTGTGGGTGAAAAACTGAAGGCGTCGCTCGAAGACAGCTGATACATTTGTGTGGGTGAAAAACTCAAGGCTTCGCTCGAAGACAGCTGATACATTTGTGTGGGTGTAAAATTCAAGGCGTCGCCTGAAGACAGATGATACATCGTTTCCACGTGAGCGCTCGTCACCAACTTTTGACACGCTCTTGCATTGTCGAGGTTTCACCTTACATTGCTATACAGAAGGTCCTCCATTTAGACCTCTGTTCACTTATGGTCATTCTAATTTTTCAGAGACTTTACATATTTGGATTATCTAAGCTGAAGTTCTCCACTTAAGTACTGTTGGATTATTTATACGAATGTTCAAGTACTTTTGGATTATTGATCTTTGACGTTGAAGTTGGACTAACTTGTACCTATTGGCGCTCTCCTAGTCATCGTTGTACGACGAAGAAATAACACATGCCTGCATTACTACACTTACATTTTGGATTATCTTATTGGATTATTTGGATTACCTGTTGGACTTGTGTTAATTGTAAAGGTCAAGAGGAAATATTTTTTGACATTACTTGAGCATTTGAGCCATCTTATGGCATATGACTGGATTATTTTACTACTACTTTGATGCTCACATTGATGTGTATTCTCAATCGGATTACTTAGTTACCTTACCCATGGATTATTATTGAACTACTCAAGCTGTATTTGTATTTGACAAGCTACAAGAGAGGATTAATCTACATCAGTCTACAAAAGAAAGTCTGTAAGTTATAATTAAGGATTGAATATATTCATATGATTAATAAAGTACATTGATTTTGCTGTGGTATAGCAGTAATTGAAGTTGATTATATATAGAGTTAGTGATTGATAACTCTTGGAACCATATTAAATTGATTTTCATTTTTTATATTTGTTACCTTAAAGGGCGGTCGGCGTGGGTCTGTCTTATGTTTTGAGACTGAATCGGCACAATTTATTTGTTCCGTTCGTTTTCACTTCATCTGATAGGGATCTTTAGGGATTTTCTTGTTGTTCTCCTAGTCCTAATAAGGTCCGAGTAGACCAGCCTTGTTCAGTAGGGACTTCTAAATCATTTTGAAATTTTTTGTTTAGTGGTATATAGTTTTGTTTGTACAATCGTAGTGTGATTTCTCTTTGTATTCATATTGTTTGTTTGTGTAAGTCTTGTATTTACATATCTGTGATTCTCTTGTCAAAGTCTTCTATTTATTGATTTCTTTTAAAGCAGACTGTATTGTTATCTATATTGTTTTTGTGTTCGTCACCTATACTTTAATTTATCTCTTTATTCTCTCATTAATTAATTTTTTTTTCATTTTTTCACTGCACATTTAACATGTTACAAAGATATATTTGAAGTAATAATATTGTGTACATATATACTATCACTTGAATTAGAGCCTTATTTTTTGAGCTCTTGTACTTATTTTGTATTGACACATTTCTCGTACTCTGATTATTTTGTTGGTACATTTTGACGCAACACTTATTACTATTGACTCATTTGTACATTGTATTTTGCACACATTGATTACAAACTCAACACATTTATTGGCCATCTATTATTTAAATATCAAAGATACATGCAAAGTGAAACATTATTATTTGTATTTTGATAACTAAGCACTCACTACACAGTTAATACTACATACAGATTGGAATCCTATATATTTGTTGACTTTATACACATTGAAGATTATTTAATATTTATTGACATTATACACACTTGAAGCCTAAACCCATACCTATCAACAATGTCTACCTATGATAAAATCTTGGAGTTGGCCAGAGAAATGGAATTGAAGGGTGAAAAGAAAAGAGATTTTATCGAAAGAGAATTGGATGAATTAAAGAAGAAAGAACGTGAAGTAGCGGAACGAGATGAACGAGCGGCAGAAAGAGCGCATCAGAAAGAAATGAAAGAAATAGAGGGAAAAGTTGAGTTAGCTAAACTGGAAGCTGCAAAAGTGAATCCGAACATATTACAACCACTGACACAGCAAGCCAAACCATACGTCTCGAAGTTCCCTAAGTTCAATGAGAAAAACGAAACTCTTGAAAACTACATTGTGCAATTTGAGCACATAGCCTCAACGTATGACATGTCTCCTAGAGATATGGCCAAGCACCTACTCGCCAATCTTGCAGGTGAACCGCTGAACATAATAGCCACCCTGACACCTGAACAAAAGACTGACTACAAGGCTGTGAAAAACAGACTCCTCAAACACTTTGGCAAATCCGAGGACCACTACAGAAAACTCTTTCGAGACATCAGATTGCAAAAGAACGGTGATTACAACAGAATTATTTTTGAAATTAAGCAAAATATCTTAAAGTGGCTTGAACTCTCCAACTGTGATATGACGAGACCAGACCAAATCATTGATATGTTCTTAATTGACAGTGTACTATTGAATGTTACAGACAACATTTTCACTTTCCTGAAAGAGAAGAAAATTAAAAACGAAACAGAACTCATAACTAACCTGAATTTATTCAAAGACAGCCATCCCAATCACACCATCGACAGAAGAGACCATCATTAACACTGATTCAAGTAAATTCAAATACAGCAGCAACAATAAAACCTGCTTTAACTGCGGCATAAAGGGTCACATAAAGAGCCAATGTAGATCAATCAACAGAAGCACTTTCCAGTATCAAAGTGGCACATATCGAGACAATAAATATGACAACAGAAGAAACAGCAGAGCAACCCAAAGTTACAGCCCTAATGATAGAAGAAGGCAATACAACACCAACAACGATAATTACAACTTCCAGAACTATCAAAGAAGACAGCAATACAATACCAACAACTTTCAGAACTATCACAGACAATCCAGACGTGATGGCTACGAACGAAACAGATACAACAGAAATACTTCAAACAGATGGCAAAGTAACAGCAACAATAGAATCCATAGACGCCCTAGCAGTTATGACAACTCAGCCGCAACCATCGACACTCACGAACACGAACATGTAGCATTCATGAACTCAACTCCAGAAAATAATTCCTATCCATTACTTACAAACGGGCTGGACAACGCATCACGAAACAGTAACATTAGAACTGGAAACACACATGACACTAGTAGTTAGCAAGCTAGACATAGGGCAGCACAACATACAATTTTGTTTATTATACAATAGGATACAACACCATCACAAAATCACTAAATATCAGTAATATAACTAAACAATGACATTGTTCACATAAGTCAACAACTATAATTATCACACTATTTTACATAACACTAGCACCGTTAAGGACTCGTTAGCCAGTACAAGTGTAATTCATTGAATCTGTTGATGCCATATTCTACATATAACTTTGATTGTATTTGTACACATGACACTTCAAAAGGTCATATGTGCCCAATTTTTGCATATGTGTAAATTATTTTTCCAAGAGTCCATTTGAACAGAACGAAGTCATATTAAAACCTGAGTATGTGACACTATTTATTGAAATGTATTTTTCATTTTTTCAAATGTACATAACCTTTGTAAATTGTATAGATATGACTGTGACATTGATCTTCACTGATGAATTTATTTTTTCCCACATATCAGTTTTGAAGACTATTTGAGCTTAATTCGAGGCTTGAAACGATACACTTGATGATATGTAATGCAAACAATGATTTTTTGAAAAGAATATTGTATTTAATTAGTGAGATCTATTTGAGCATTACTGATGGCTTGAAAAATAATTGATACTGTGTAATGCAAACTGAATCTTTGAACTTTGAATAGAAGATTGTACTTAATATGAGAAGTATTGGAGCATTATTGATGGCTCATGAAGTAATATATATAATGTGTGATGTAATCGCTGATTTTTTTAGGAGAAGATTGTATTTAATATGAGAAAATTATTTGAGCATTATTGATGGCTCGTGAAGCAATACATTTGATGTGTGTCGTAGACACTGACTTTTTGAGAAGATTGTATTTAATATGAGAAAATTATTGGAGCATTATTGATGGCTCGTGAAGTAATATATTTGATGATGTGTGATGTAGACACTGATATTTTTTGAGGAGAAGATTGTATTTAATGACAAAACTTTTGGAGCATTATTGATGGCTCAAGCAGTATATTTTATATTATGTGATGATAACACTAATTTTGAGAAGAATATTGTATGGATATGAGAAAACTATCGAAGCATGATTAATGGCTCGAAGTAATATTCTTGATTTTTGAAAGAACATTGTACTTGATTCATGAAGACTATTGGAGCACTATTAATGGCTCGAAGTAACATATTTGATGTTACATAACGTGAAAAGCTGATTCATTTTTTCGAGAGAAGATTGTAACTTACACTTATGTTAAAAGAACTTGTGCTCACAGTAAGACATATGAGCCAAATGAATATCATGATAACGACCTTGATGCTTTAATATGCTTATGACTTTGATGATTTAAATATGTTCCTCATAAATCATCATTAAAGAATATATTTTCTTGACTTTCATGATTTAGTAGCATTGTCAAAACATTGCCATTATTTTTGTACATAAACCATTGAGACAACATAAATATTTATTATAGATACATTTCACTTGCATTGATTTATTTTAAAGAACATTGTCAATATCTTTTCATTTGACCATGTAACCATTGTCAATATTTTTCATTTGATTATGTAACCTGATGGGATAAACTAAGTATATTTGTATACGAGCATTTTTCATGGCTGCTCATTCCTTTGTAAAATTAATATTGAAAGCATTCTTTTGATAAATTGAGAATTTACTTTGAAATTTTGTGTAAAGAAACACTTGCTTTTTGAGTAATGTTGACAACTATGAGTATTGTCTACACAGACAAATATTTTTTCAAATATTGTAAGGTCAAATGAGACCATATATTAGTCTCATCAAATTTTTTGATGGCATGATAAGACATGTGCCAGAGATTATAGCACACATTGTACATTTGTATGGATTATTTCTCTCTCAAAAGATGTGACTATACATATAATAGTATTATTACTTAAATTTCAATTTCAAATTTCAAATTTTTTAGGGAAAGGGCGTAATGTCACAGTCTTAGTTGACATTGCATGATCTAAAGTTCACATCATGTTAATAGTTTAAAAGACACGTGGAATTCCTAATGTAGAAAACAGGAAGTAGAATGAATAAAGTTGACTTTGAAGTCAGTCAGTCAGTCAAGTAAAGCAGTCAAGTGAAGTCAAGTTAGAAGTCAAGTGTTATTCTTTGGACCGAGTGGTCAAGTATATTTTAGTCCGGGATGGACAGTAGCGACTTAGAAAAGTCTGTAGTAATTTCAGTTAGAAAGTAACTTGTGGGCAGTTGTTGCCAGTGGTCTTTTGAGACATGTATTAGTTAATCTATATTTCTACACAGTGTTGCCCGCTGAGATGCGGACATGATTTGTTGTTAACGTATTGGATACTTTTGATACCGCTGTTATGCGGATAGGATTATTATTTCTTGACTTGTAGCACTAACAAGGAGTGCAGTATATTATTATTATTATAGTAAAATAACTTCATGTTGTCTGCTGAACAGACTTGAGTCAGTCGTATAGTGTTTGTCTTGTCACGTGTCTAGAGTACTTCAGGAAGTAAGAACTCAATATTACACCATTCAACGTTCATTGACAGACCCCCTCCCTCCCAACCATTTCCTCTGCCTTATCTTGATGACTTTGACTTTAATTAGACATTAAGCTTTCCATGTGCTGAAATTTAGCATTGTAGAACGGGAAATAAATTGTCTATGACAGTTCAAAGTGTGTATAAATTTTTTTTGACGCACTCTGTAAATATATTGTATTCAGTGATTTTTTTATTTTACCATTTTCTAATATTAGTTTGTTAGCTCAATAACTATTAACCTTTTAGATTGTTATCTTTCGTAATGTTAAGACTAGAAAACAAGATCTCAAAATTATATTTAGGACGATGATTACAATTACTTAGTCAATTACTTAGATAAAATAATTATAAAACAAAAGTTATATAAAGACATAATTATACAATGTTTATATTTTGTATGTTCATAAAAATGTGTATAGCAGTGTTATGGAGTGTGTGTGTGTGGGTGTTTCCAAGGTAACGTTGAGAAATTAGCGATTGGTTGGCGGATATGCAGTGAGGATGGTGAAATTACAAAAATGGTCTAGTGTAATGCAAATTACCCAGGGATCTGAAACTGTACAGACAGGTTTTTTGTAGTGAGTTAGATTTTGTTTAAAATACCATTTTATATTATTGCTACTAGATTTATTTCATTTCATCTAGGTTAGTATTAGGGTTAGTGTTATGTTGTAATAAAAGTTATATTTAGTTTTGTTTCAAAAAAGAAGTTTTTTCAAGTTTCATATTAAATATATATATATCCAAGCAGCAGTTCTCACCAAACTGTCATACACTGGCAGAACTACCTTAAAAAAATGTTCTGCTGGAGGCTGGTGTGGGTAGTATAGAAGAAATACTTATCATTCAACATCTGTGATGGGTTGGAAAATTATCCCACATGGGGGGCGACTGCATGCCAAATATATCTTCAAGGATGGCGTAACGGGGTGCTCCTGTAAGCACTATAAAGATTAACTCAGGCACCTTTTTGCCATAGAGGAAAGTAGGTTGTAATAGGGTTTATGAAAACACTGCACCAATCTTTTATCTTCAGCATCATTATTATTATTAAACCATTACTCAAATTTTGCTTTGTTATTTTGCCATGTAGAGATTTACTGCTGCTGGGGTGAACAATGCTTAAAAAAATACAAATATGCTGTGTTTTTACTTTGGCCCAGCGGTGGCCCCCACATTTATGTCTTTTGTATTTTTCTATACCAGTTCTGTTACTATGCAAATGCAATAAAAAAAAAAATACAAGTTGTTGCACTATTGATATTTTTTATACTAATTTTTTATTTATATTATTAATTATTTATTATTATCTAAGCATCTGTTTGTATTTGAGCTGGGTAATGAATATAGATTCTTAAATTTAATTGTTGTTTGTTGCTTTCCTCACTTTTAAACTGTGACCATGTAAATTTTGTCTAGATGGAGAATGGTAATGTCTTAGTGTTAATGATTAGATTGAGAATGGTAATGTCTTAGTGTCATTGATAACAGTGAGAATGGTAATGTCTTAGTGTCAATGATAACAGTGAGAATGGTAATGTCTTAGTGTCAATCATTGCATTGAGAATGGTAATGTCGTAGTGCCAATGATAACAGTGAGAATGGTAATGTATTAGTGTCATTGATTAGATTGAGAATGGTAATGTCTAGTGTCACTGATTAGATTGAGAATGGTAATGTCTTAGTGTCAATGATAACAGTGAGAATGGTAATGTCTTAGTGTTATTGATTAGATTGATAATGGTAATGTCTTAGTGTCAATGATTACATTGAGTATAGTAATGTCTTAGTGCCAATGATAACAGTGAGACAATCATTAGATTGAGGATGGTAATGTCTTAGTGTCAATGGTGTAACACTATGATTAGAGTGAGATGAACGAGATGATTTCAGTTCACGTGAAAATGGGTCTTACACATTGTCTAGCAAAGAGGTACCATTTTTTATCACATGACCACGTTTTTTTAGTAAGTTAGCGCCATGATGTATCAAGAGACGTAGGTGTCTCTGTTTTATGAAATTGGATTAAATAATATGAGTACCTAAGTGGACATTTTTCTATGGATGTAGTTTGTATTTGATGTGAAATAATTCGTGATGATATTGTATGGCTGAGATTGCCTACTTTCTGAACTATTATTTGATGTAATAAATATTTGTCTGACAGAGAGGAGTTTGTAATTATTTTATCCATAATATGTGATGTGTTTAATTAAGGATACAAGAACACTACATCAAGGCCAGAAGAGGCCCTTATACCATTCAATCAACATTCACACCATTCAAGACGGTACAAATAGTTAGATTGAGAATGGTAATGTCTTAGTGTCAATGATTACATTGAGAATAGCAATGTCTTAGTGTCAATGATTACATTGAAAATGGTAATGTCTTAGTGTCGATGATTACATTAAGAATGGTAATGTCTTAGTGTCAATGATTACATTGAGAATGGTAATGTCTTAGTGTCATTGATTACATTGAGAATGTTATGTCAATGATTAGATAGAGAATGAAAACATCTTAACGTCATTGATCAGATTGAGAATGGTAATGACTTAGTGTCAATGATTAGATTGAGAATGGTAATGACTTAGTGTCAATGATTAGATTGAGAATGGTAATGACTTAGTGTCAATGATTAGATTAAGAATGGTAATGTCTTAGTGTCAATGATTAGATTGAGAATGGTAATGTCTTAGTGTCAATGATTAGATTGAGAATGGTAATGTCTTAGTGTCAATGATTAGATTGAGAATGGTAATGTCTTAGTGTCATTGATTAGATTAAGAATGGTAATGTCTTAGTGTCAATGATTAGATTAAGAATGGTAATGTCTTAGTGTCAATGATTAGATTGAGAATGGTAATGTCTTAGTGTCAATGATTTCATTGAGAATGGTAGTGTCTTAGTGTCAATGATTACACTGAAAATGTTATGTCAATAATTAGATTGATTATGGTAATGTCTTAGTGTCGATGATTACATTGAGAATGGTAATGTCTTAGTGTCAATGATTAGATTGAGAATGGTAATGACTTAGTGTCAATGATTACATTGAGAATGGTAATGTCTTAGTGTCAATGATTAGATTGAGAATGGTAATGACTTAGTGTCAATGATTAGATTGAGAATGGTAATGACTTAGTGTCAATGATTAGATTAAGAATGGTAATGTCTTAGTGTCAATGATTAGATTGAGAATGGTAATGTCTTAGTGTCAATGATTAGATTGAGAATGGTAATGTCTTAGTGTCATTGATTACATTGAGAATGTTATGTCTATGATTAGATAGAGAATGGAAACATCTTAACATCATTGATTAGATTGAGAATGGTAATGACTTAGTGTCAATGATTAGATTGAGAATGGTAATGTCTTAGTGTCAATGATTAGATTGAGAATGGTAATGTCTTAGTGTCAATGATTAGATTGAGAATGGTAATGACTTAGTTTCAATGATAAGATTGAGAATTGTTATGTTTTAGTGTCAATGATTAGATTGAGAATGGTTATGCCTTAGTGTCAATGATTAGATTGAGAATGGTAATGTCTTAGTGTCATTGATTACATTGAGAATGTTATGTCTATGATTAGATAGAGAATGGAAACATCTTAACATCATTGATTACATTGAGAATGGTAATGACTTAGTGTCAATGATTAGATTGAGAATGGTAATGTCTTAGTGTCAATGATTAGATTGAGAATGGTAATGTCTTAGTGTCAATGATTAGATTGAGAATGGTAATGTCTTAGTGTCAATGATTAGATAGAGAATGAAAACATCTTAACGTCATTGATCAGATTGAGAATGGTAATGACTTAGTGTCAATGATTAGATTGGGAATGGTAATGACTTAGTGTCAATGATTAGATTAAGAATGGTAATGTCTTAGTGTCAATGATTAGATTGAGATTGGTAATGTCTTAGTGTCAATGATTAGATTGAGAATGGTAGTGTCTTAGTGACAATGATTAGATTGAGAATGGTAATGTCTTAGTGTCAATGATTAGATTAAGAATGGTAATGTCTTAGTGTCAATGATTAGATTAAGAATGGTAATGTCTTAGTGTCAATGATTTCATTGAGAATGGTAATGTCTTAGTGTCAATGATTTCATTGAGAATGGTAATGTCTTAGTGTCAATGATTACATTGAAAATGTTATGTCAATGATTAGATTGATTATGGTAATGTCTTAGTGTCGATGATTACATTGACAATGGTAATGTCTTAGTGTCAATGATTAGATTAAGAATGGTAAGGTCTTAGTGTCAATGATTAGAATGAGAATGGTAATGTCTTAGTGTCAATGATTAGAATGAGAATGGTAATGTCTTAGTGTCAATGATTAGATTGAGAATGGTAATGACTTAGTGTCAATGATTAGATTGAGAATGGTAATGTCTTAGTGTCAATGATTAGATTGGGAATGGTAATGTCTTAGTGTCAATGATTAGATTGGGAATGGTAATGTCTTAGTGTCAATGATTAGATTGGGAATGGTAATGTCTTAGTGTCAATGACTAGATTGGGAATGGTAATGTCTTAGTGTCAATGATTAGATTGGGAATGGTAATGTCTTAGTGTCAATGATTTCATTGAGAATGGTAGTTTCTTAGTGTCAATGATTAGATTAAGAATGGTAATGTCTTAGTGTCAATGATTTCATTGAGAATGGTAATGTCTTAGTGACAATGATTAGATTGAGAATGGTAATGTCTTAGTGTCAATGATTAGATCAAGAATGGTAATGTCTTAGTGTCAATGATTAGATTAAGAATGGTAATGTCTTAGTGTCAATGATTTCATTGAGAATGGTAATGTCTTAGTGTCAATGATTTCATTGAGAATGGTAATGTCTTAGTGTCAATGATTACATTGAAAATGTTATGTCAATGATTAGATTGATTATGGTAATGTCTTAGTGTCGATGATTACATTGACAATGGTAATGTCTTAGTGTCAATGATTAGATTAAGAATGGTAAGGTCTTAGTGTCAATGATTAGAATGAGAATGGTAATGTCTTAGTGTCAATGATTAGAATGAGAATGGTAATGTCTTAGTGTCAATGATTAGATTGAGAATGGTAATGTCTTAGTGTCAATGATTAGATTGGGAATGGTAATGTCTTAGTGTCAATGATTTCATTGAGAATGGTAGTTTCTTAGTGTCAATGATTAGATTAAGAATGGTAATGTCTTAGTGTCAATGATTTCATTGAGAATGGTAATGTCTTAGTGACAATGATTAGATTGAGAATGGTAATGTCTTAGTGTCAATGATTAGATCAAGAATGGTAATGTCTTAGTGTCAATGATTAGATTAAGAATGGTAATGTCTTAGTGTCAATGATTTCATTGAGAATGGTAATGTCTTAGTGTCAATGATTTCATTGAGAATGGTAATGTCTTAGTGTCAATGATTACATTGAAAATGTTATGTCAATGATTAGATTGATTATGGTAATGTCTTAGTGTCGATGATTACATTGACAATGGTAATGTCTTAGTGTCAATGATTAGATTAAGAATGGTAAGGTCTTAGTGTCAATGATTAGAATGAGAATGGTAATGTCTTAGTGTCAATGATTAGAATGAGAATGGTAATGTCTTAGTGTCAATGATTAAATTGGGAATGGTAATGTCTTAGTGTCAATGATTAGATTGGGAATGGTAATGTCTTAGTGTCAATGATTTCATTGAGAATGGTAGTTTCTTAGTGTCAATGATTACATTGAGAATGTTATGTCAATGATTAGATAGAGAATGAAAACATCTTAACGTCATTGATCAGATTGAGAAGGGTAATGACTTAGTTTCAATTATAAGATTGAGAATTGTTATGTTTTAGTGTCAATGATTAGATTGAGAATGGTAATGCCTTAGTGTCAATGATTAGATTGAGAATGGTAATGACTTAGTTTCAATGATAAGATTGAGAATTGTTATGTTTTAGTGTCAATGATTAGATTGAGAATGGTAATGTCTTAGTGTCAATGATTTCATTGAGAATGGTAATGTCTTAGTGACAATGATTAGATTGAGAATGGTAATGTCTTAGTGTCAATGATTAGATCAAGAATGGTAATGTCTTAGTGTCAATGATTAGATTAAGAATGGTAATGTCTTAGTGTCAATGATTTTATTGAGAATGGTAATGTCTTAGTGTCAATGATTTCATTGAGAATGGTAATGTCTTAGTGTCAATGATTACATTGAAAATGTTATGTCAATGATTAGATTGATTATGGTAATGTCTTAGTGTCGATGATTACATTGACAATGGTAATGTCTTAGTGTCAATGATTAGATTAAGAATGGTAAGGTCTTAGTGTCAATGATTAGAATGAGAATGGTAATGTCTTAGTGTCAATGATTAGAATGAGAATGGTAATGTCTTAGTGTCAATGATTAGATTGAGAATGGTAATGACTTAGTGTCAATGATTAGATTGAGAATGGTAATGTCTTAGTGTCAATGATTAGATTGGGAATGGTAATGTCTTAGTGTCAATGATTAGATTGGGAATGGTAATGTCTTAGTGTCAATGATTAGATTGGGAATGGTAATGTCTTAGTGTCAATGATTAGATTGGGAATGGTAATGTCTTAGTGTCAATGATTAGATTGGGAATGGTAATGTCTTAGTGTCAATGATTAGATTGGGAATGGTAATGTCTTAGTGTCAATGATTTCATTGAGAATGGTAGTTTCTTAGTGTCAATGATTACATTGAGAATGTTATGTCAATGATTAGATAGAGAATGAAAACATCTTAACGTCATTGATCAGATTGAGAATGGTAATGACTTAGTTTCAATTATAAGATTGAGAATTGTTGTTTTAGTGTCAATGATTAGATTGAGAATGGTAATGCCTTAGTGTCAATGATTAGATTGAGAATGGTAATGACTTAGTTTCAATGATAAGATTGAGAATTGTTATGTTTTAGTGTCAATGATTAGATTGAGAATGGTAATGCCTTAGTGTCAATGATTAGATTGAGAATGGTAATGACTTAGTTTCAATGATAAGATTGAGAATTGTTATGTTTTAGTGTCAATGATTAGATTGAGAATGGTAATGCCTTAGTGTCAATGATTAGATTGAGAATAGTAATGTCTTAGTGTCAATGATTAGATTGAGAATGGTAATGTCGTAGTGTCAATGATTAGATTGAGAATGGTAATGTCTTAGTGTCAATGATTAGATAGAGAATGAAAACATCTTAACGTCATTGATCAGATTGAGAATGGTAATGACTTAGTGTCAATGATTAGATTGAGAATGGTAATGACTTAGTGTCAATGATTAGATTAAGAATGGTTATGTCTTAGTGTCAATGATTAGATTGAGAATGGTAATGTCTTAGTGTCAATGATTTCATTGAGAATGGTAGTGTCTTAGTGTCAATGATTACACTGAAAATGTTATGTCAATGATTAGATTGAGTATGGTAATGTCTTAGTGTCGATGATTACATTGAGAATGGTAATGTCTTAGTGTCAATGATTAGATTGAGAATGGTAATGACTTAGTGTCAATGATTAGATTGAGAATGGTAATGACTTAGTGTCAATGATTACATTGAGAATGGTAATGTCTTAGTGTCATTGATTACATTGAGAATGTTATGTCTATGATTAGATAGAGAATGTCTTAGTGTCAATGATTTGATGTCAATGAGAATGTTAATGTCTTAGTGTCAATGATTAGATTGAGAATGGTAATGACTTAGTGTCAATGATTAGATTGAGAATGGTAATGACTTAGTGTCAATGATTAGATTGAGAATGGTAATGACTTAGTGTCAATGATTAGATTGAGAATGGTAGTGTCTTAGTGTCATTGATTACATTGAGAATGTTATGTCAATGATTAGATAGAGAATGAAAACATCTTAACGTCATTGATCAGATTGAGAATGGTAATGTCTTAGTGTCAATGACTAGATTGAGAATGGTAATGTCTTAGTGTCAATGATTAGATTGAGAATGGTAATGACTTAGTTTCAATGATTAGATTGAGAATGGTAATGACTTAGTTTCAATGATAAGATTGAGAATTGTTATGTTTAAGTGTCAATGATGACTGACTAAGTTTTGGAGGATGTCAGGAGGAGCATACCAGTTTACAGCAACTTCTATTAGTGACCATAAAAAGAGCAATGAAAAAAGGGCCTTAAAAGTTAATCAATTACATCTTAGAAGCCCAACTACAAAGTACTGTTAAGTAGTAAACTCACTTTAATTTTTATAATAATTCTTTGAAAAAGTTTTCTCTATTAAATCAATTATTTTATAAGAGTTAAACATACATTCTCTATGAAGAAAATATGGTTACAGGAGGCGAATCACAATATAATCATCTGTAGTGTAAACAAAATGTTGCTTCGTTACCAAAGATTTGTTAATTTCACACAAAAATAAGCACAATGTCATTGTATTCACAAGAATTCATTCAATCTCTTTTTCACTATGCTTGAAGATAAACATATTCACATTTTCTAAAGACTCTGGCGTTCAAAATTTTGCACAATGTCATTTTATTTGTACACGAAGGTAGCTGCAAAGTCTTGAGAAAAAAAAACACTATATCTAAATCATTAAATTAAGCTTGGTCTAAGACTACCTTGTTTCTCATTATATCTTTTATACTTTGCTAATCTACTTATAAGTCATTAAGCTGCTTGGCTTTGTAGCACTGGCAAAGATATATATATATATTGTAACGTTTCTCACTACCCAGATTCTCTGCAAACTGTACCACACGACACAACCAATTCAAAGAACTTGACAACTCAGGGCTGAGTAACAGTTTAATATCAAATATAGACATTTCGATTAGGATTTTATAACATTAGCCAATTGCGATTGAACTTGGTCCGTGAACGAATAAAAAATTACGGTTGGGGTTCGATGCTTAGTGGAGAATCTTATTAGGGGGTTGCAGCACTAAAAAGGTTGAGAACCGCTGGCCTATCTCAAGAGTTGCCCTGGCTGTAAACGTCATTGTCTAGGGGGTTGGGTAACTGGAAAGCGATTCTAAGCCTTAGTTAGCTTCTTGACGACAGAAACATCTTAACTTGTAAAAGTGTAACATGAACATACAGGGCTAAATTTAACTATGTGGAGGCCCCCGGGGAAGAAATTTTGTAGAGCCCCGTACACTTTTTCAAAATCATAAATTAAAAAATCCACTTATTAATAATAAAACTATATGCCATGTTTTGGAAGAAAGAAACAAAGTAGGCCTACTTGTAAATTTATTCTACTTTATACTTTATAGACTCTTAAACAAAATTTTTATTTTATTTTTTTAGTTAAACAAAGAAGGTACATTTAATTTATCTTTGAGTTTGTGGAGGGTAAGGTCCTGGTTTGACGCACAGCCGTTGAGATTCGAAACTGCATTTCTAAGTTGTAAGCATGATACAAGCATACACTTCTTTCTTGTCAATCGTAAAATTTAAAGTTTTGTCGGAAAAAATGTTCGAAACAAAAAACAACAAACATAAAAGTGGCTGAAACGTCAAAATTTTGAGACTTAAAATCTTGTAGAGGCCCCTTTCTTGTGGATTCACTGGGGCAGTAGCTCCACCATGTCCTGTCCTAAATCCGGCCCTATGAACATAGGCTACTCTTTAAATAGACACATCTCAGAACTTTATAGTTAATGAAACACTTTATTAACTATTCTACGTATTAAGTAGTACGTCCCGTACGCAGATAAACGCAAAAGAAAATACAACGCTCACCAACAAAGACTATCTACGATAAGACTTTCCTACTAATAAACCCTCGACTTACTCAAACCCAAACTATAGTCTAAACTAACCTCTGAAAGTATATGCACTCTCTCTCATTTGTGCCCCAGTCACCAACTCGCTCTCTCATCTGTCCTTACACACATTCACCTGGACCTCGTGCAACTATGAATTTATCCCTACCATTATAATAACTAACACGGTTTGTTACACTGGTCTGTAAAAGATTAGTTACTTTATGTAAAACTGGGTGTGTATGATGTGTCTGTCAGATGGACTAGTAAGCAATCAATGAAATAATTACACGTAAGTAACATATCCGGTGGGGCTATGGTTGAGTGTTAAGTGCTTGACTTCAAAACCTGGGGTCCTGGGTTCGAGTCTTGGTGAAGACTGGGATTTTTAAGCGGTCGGTCGTTGTGCTCTATAGCTGTTGGCGAACTATAATAATTTTCTCTGAGTTCTGTGCAAACTGCTTTGGTAGCCTAATAATTTAAAGTCGTAGAATAAGCCAATCATAACTGTAATTAATCAACTTTTTACTTGACAGCCAATTAAATTAGTCCACCGATATCTCATCAGTCGAATCTACACCTGTTTATTATTTAAATTTGTTTTGAGGTCAATTAACAAACCTATTAAAGCACATCTTGTTTATTCTTTATTATGATATTGTGTTCAGATATGAGGTGATGAAGACAATACAATATTTTATTTTACAAAAACATTTTCTTTTAGTTTACAATCTACTTCACATTATCTTCCTTACTAACTCTAATATTTTCACATGCATTTAAAGCTTAAATATATATAGATTACAGACATAACTTCAAAAGAGAAGATAAATACGTCCTACGCATTTCATGTTTAAATCTAGTCAGTGGCGTCACTATGGGGAGAGGCGTGGGGTGCAAAGCCGCACCGGGTGGCACCCATCAGGGGGTGACACCCAAGTCGAGAAAATGCACTTTCCCAAAAAAACAACTTTTAAAAATACAAATTTCTACCTCGAATGTTTCTCACATTTTAGAATCAGCATGTACTAAACTTTCTGAATTCAGTTTGATTTGACTAGTAATTTTCCTATTATGAGAAAAATATTACGTTGTACACGCCACGGCAAAGAAGATTATGAAGCTCAGAAATGTAGAAAAACGTTTGGCACCCGGGGATCCCCCCAGACAACTCTGAGTGAGATTAAGGCGCTCCACCTTAACAAATTATCTGATCAGTTGAGTGGCGAAAGTAACATTTTATTAATGCAAAATGTTGAGAAACACATTGACATAAGCGCTCGCGCGCTATTCGACACATAGGGCTGCAAGCTTTCTCCACAGCTACTTTCTGTAACGGACTTAGGTTAGTTCTTTGAGAGCTAATTTATGCCCAAACTGTAGTTCTCTACAAGCGTACAAGTATTATAAAGTACACTCAACGAAGGAGTAGAAAATTAGTATTTATTTACTGCAAACAATATAAAATATAATATAATATATTACATAAGGGTATCATGACACATCATAGCATTACCCCAAATATTCAGTACGCACACATAGCAAGAATAATAATATAACATCTCCTTACTCTAGGCATAATAACCGAAAAACAATCACCAACACCCTACTCAGACAAGGTCAGCTTTCTGACTAGACGGACCACAGGAAACCTTATTGTCCCTTCCCCCCTCCCTTGAAAAACCCCGTGCTAAAAACAATATACAACTCAACTAATAAAATAAACAAACACACACACACAATTTCACTTTTTACACACCCCTCTCTTGACAATATACAATTGGGGCATTTAAATAGCCCCTCAAAGAACTAACCTAAGTCCGTTACACTTTCCTCTTGAATCGGTGTGACACCATGATTAAACGTTGACGGCATGTTTTTGCGCTCCTCTTTTCGGCTTTCGTGTTAAGGATGACTTAAGTAAACATGTTTCGTCTTGTCTAATTGTCACAGTCTTAGTTGACATTGCATGATCTAAAGTTCACGTCATGTTAAGAGTTTAAAAGACACGTGGAATTCCTGATGTAGAAAACAGGAAGTAGAAGGAATAAAGTTGACTTTGAGTTCAGTCAAGTCAAGTCAGTAAGGTTTTGCTCCCGGTCCAGGAAGGTTGGACGTTGCTTCCTGGACTGGTGTGTATATATATGTATATAGGATGAAAGTCGATGGACTAATGATTGTTGATTAATAATATTTGAGAGTTGATTTCATTACGTGCTTATTGAATATTAAGGTATTATTCGTATTTCAATGGATATCTATAGTTGAAGCTCCAGTGTCACTAGTAGTAATTGTTCTTATTGTTACCCGCTGAGATGCGGACGTGATTGATACATTTGATACCGCTGCTATGCGGATAGGATTGTTTATTATTTCTTGACTTGTAGCACTAACAAGGAGTGCAGTGCAATATTATTGTAGTAAAATAAACTTCATGTTTGTCTGCTGAAACGAGCTTCAGTTAGTTTATAATATTCGTCTTGTCACGTGTCTAGAGTACTTCAGGAAGCAAGAACTCAGCATTACACATTGACACTAATGATGTATCTCACAAATGTCAATCGACGTTCAGTCGCCTCTTTCCGTAGACGGCGAATGCCTGTACTGGAAAATATTTCTCTATTGGTAGCATTATCTCGGTATGTTATTCAAATGATCCTTCTCAGCCGTCACTGCTCAGTCTTTTTTCAAGGTGGCGTTGGGACAATGATTGTTTTGAGTAGGTGGATTTCATCTCCAAGCTAATTGATTTGTTTGTTCAAATTGGCCGTGCTTTTTGAAAGATGGCTCCTGCTTTCCAATCCGTGATAACACTGCCTAAATTCGGGTGTAACAAATCAATAATTTAGCTTACAGTTTTATTGTTCAATTTTAAGAAACAAAAAAAACCCACAATAGTTGTTTGTTTTTAGGGAGAGATTTCGTTTTCCTTGGGTGACACCGACCCTAGTGACGCCACTGAATCTAGCCATGCATGTTAATCAATAATATAAACTTTAGCCTACTAAGTAGTTGGTTATCCTGGCTGATACCACACTCTAATTTTTAGTACCCATTAGAGTTTGGTGGACTTAGAGGTATCATAAATATTCTGAATCTCAAAGCCCTTGTCTTTACCAGGTTCAAAAGTCATGTGTTGTAACCTTCAGCCATTAAATCACCTAATTAAAGATGTAGTGAAAGAAGTGTATACTAAAAAAAAATGTATATGGGTTAAATACATTTTGTCGCATAATAACCTCAAAATGAATTTTAAAAATTTTTATTTTTTTTTCGACCACATTTTTCACCTGCGGTCACATCATTATTTTTCTTTTTTTATGAAAATTAAACATATTGAAAATTTTTGCAGCCTATTACCTATGATATACTATCAATAAACTACATGTGAAAAATTATTAGTCTAAATTATACAGAACTAAAGATTTTGAGATTCTTGTGGACAACATGCACCTAAAAATACATTTTGAGAAAAACGCATTTAAAGTTTTTAAAATGATATAAAATATTTATTGCAACCATAAAAATGAAAAAAAAAAAGGGAATATTTACATAATATAACATAATAGATAATAAAAAAACTATTCATTAAAATGGTCCATTATTGAAGGCTAAAACAGCAAGGTATGTCGCCGTCCTTAGTTTTTAATGTTGCGAATTCTGTTTTGGGGCATCTTTGCCAAATGAGGGAATGAAAAGATTCATTGGCGTTTTGTGTTCCCATTCTTGAACATGTTTTTAACAGATCTGTGTCTGTTATAGGAAATAACAGTTTTCCTATTTCTGATGTGATGGTCTGATTATGTTTTTTGTATGGCTGTTTTAGTGCCTCTGATCTCTTAAAGTGTGACACCAAGATGTAGTGCCATCAGGACACAACCTGTGGTTATGATCTAGGTCTGAGCTCATCATATGAAAAAATGAGCCCATAACAGCCAGCTTCATTTTTTTGAATGTCAGGAGCATTTTGGCGCAGAACTTTAAAATATTTGTAATTTTTTCAATTTTTGGCTTTGTAAGCCTATAATTTAGTTCTTTTTTGTTAGACATTTTTAAATTGTTCAAAGCATTAAACATTCTTTTTGAGATGTGGTTAATGCAGTCCTCTTTTAAGATTTCTACATCATATCCTGAGTTGATAATGGCAGATGAATGTGATTTACTATCGCCATCACACAGCATCATGCCATAAACAAGTTTTCTGATGCCACAGAGTGAGAACAAATTTTGGATGCTGCTGCGGCCTCCATTGCATTTGCTGAGCCACTGAAGTTTTTTTGACACATATGCTTAGAGGCATCAAAATTTAGTTCTGCAGAGTTTGAATCACAAAAACAGCAATAATTTGATAGGACTTCGGTGTCGATGACGAGTCCAGTATCAAAATCAATAACTGTGCCAATTCCTGAATGAGATGAGTGGCCCCTTTTATGCCAAGTCCCATCAAAAGAAACTGTAATAACAGGACAGCCTGTTGAACTTATTCTATCATCTGTAGTCAGAGGTTGTGAAATGTTTCTTCCATGCACAACAGCAGATGCCCTAATCATACATTCTTCACCAGCTTCAATTATAGCAGTGTTGACTATGTTAGCTAGATTGTTATAAGTATTTCTGTGCATGCAGGGCATACTCATAAGTCCACAAAACCTATCAAATTTAGAATGCGAGATTCCAGATTCTTTTAATGCAGCGACAGCGCGGACATTAATATCCAGATGAACATTATTACTTTTTTTTTAGGTCCAGTCAGGCCACAAATATGTTTCACAATTTAGGCATTTGATTTTAATCAAATGAGCCATGCCTTTTGATTAAGTGATGCACATGGTTAATTTTTTGTCGAAGAAATGTGGACAGCACAACAAGGAGACCATTGTGGTCAATTCCATTGAATTCATCATGACGTATATGAAATCTTCAGGCAGCCTCTTATTGGTGTTATCAGCGTTAGTAATTGCAGTTAGAATTATTTTTCGTTCAGCTGCACTTGCAGGCTGCGTTGTTGCTGCTTCAGATCCAGCTGTATCCAAAACAGAGCTGCAAACAAATAAAAAAAAATTAGAGGTTCTTTAAAAAAAAATTCAATAGTATGAAAGTACACGTCACATCTATTTATGTACAACATGAAGATTATTTTAAATTTTATAATGCATTTTAGGAATCATATATTGTATTAATCATCAAAAGTAAAAAATGTAAAGAGACATGTTACATATAGATCTATATAACATGGTTCATACAACTTTTGTGAAAATGAATTCCAGACATTTTCCAGACATTTATCTTATGTTTTCCAGACTTACTAACAGTAAAAAGGATGGCTACCTGAGCATGCCATATGTGCTCTGGACTGCTGTATTCGTGATCTTGGGTTCAAACCCGGCCAATAACTAACCCCTGTCGTACTGTGGGAGGTTTGGACTAGGGTGTATTAATAATTTTCAATTATTAAGGAACATACGATACAAGGGGGAAAAAAAGTCACTAATCTTGTAGCACTTAGACTTGGGAAATTTAATAGGCCCTATATAGTTTAATAGGCCTAACTTAGTTGTAAAATCTTATTCTTAATCTCATAACTAGTCCAATAGTTTTATAATTTTTATATAGATATTTAGTGGCTTAAACATTAGACACTAGTTAAAAAGTAAAGACTTATTTAAACTAGCCTAGGTTAGAGGGCCTACCTCTAGTAGGCCTATAATTCTATTGGAGGAGATAATTTTAAATAAAGATCTAGAGATAGATTAACTGTATTGAACTTGAAATTTAATTTGTAGTAGTGGCTTACTTATGTCTAATTCACAATAGGCCTATGTGAATACTGACTTGTTTTTTTTAACGGGGTAAAAATTGATAATATTGATATCTAGATCTAAATCTATATCATAACCATACTAGATTATAATTATAGATCTATATGCTAAGTATGCTAGATCTAAATCTAGACTTAGATCAAGACTAAATCTAGTAGTAGATCTAGTATTCTAAGTCATTCTTGTGCTCTAGTCTTTTATCTTTTAGTTTAGACTAAGATCTAGATCTATATTCTATGTTGACTAGATATAATATAACTTGTTTTCTTTATTTAAATGGGGAGGGGGGGGGAAATCGAGACTAAATTAGGTACTAAATCTAGTAGTAGACCTAGATCTAGTAATCTAATTTGCGCATAGATGAAGACTAAATCTAATTCTAGACCTAGTAATGGAAGTCATTCTAAAGGCCTAGTCTTTTAGTTTAGACTCAAGTGCGCATAGACAGCTGCCAAATAATTAACCTAAAAAACTAGGGGCCTTCGATGGGAAGTTTTACTGATCTTATAGGCATATTCTATGTTGACTAGATATATTATAATATAATTTGTTTTCTTTATTTAATGTGTGTGTGTGTGTGTGGGGGTAATCACACATAGATCGAGGCTAACATTAGGCTAGTAGAAAACCTTGATCTATTAAGAAGTGGCGCATAGATCAAGACTAAATCTAGTAATCTAGTCTAGTAGAATTTAGAATTTAGTAGATCTAGTAGACCTAGAACAGATATAGATCTAGTAATAAAAGTCGCGCATAGTCATAGATCGAGACTAAATCTAGTAGTAGACCTAAATCTAGTAAACTATCTAAGTCGCGAATAGATCGAGACTTTTAAATCTAGTAGTAGACCTAGATCTAGTAAGTCATTCTTGTTGCCAAATATTTTTGGTTTAGACTCAAGATCTAGATCTAGACTCTCTATATATATTCTATATTGACGTCATTGACGAGATATATTTGTTTTCTTTATTTAAAAAAAGGGGGTGGGGAGTTTCGCCCATGCATAAATAAATCTAGGCCAAAAACTTCCCGACCTTTGGTAGCCTAACTGAAATTTGATCGACCATCTAGATAATATAGAATAACATCTTCTAATCATCATCTTTTTTGAAGTAACGTCTGTATTATATAAGATAAGATAACAGCAGTCATAATAAACTAGTTACTAGTCTAGGACTAGATCTATTACTAAATCTGATTTAAGTCTACAGTACACAGTCTAGAAATTGGCTGGCATTTCACTGACATGCCGTGGATTGCGCATGCTTTCACAATAGATAGATCTAGTAGGCCTATTAATGGAAGCCTCTATGCCCAACTAGATCTAGCAGCCTAGCGTTTTACCGGTTACGGCGCCTGAGGGCTGAATGACATCGGATTATTTTTTTTTCAAATTCCAGACATTTAACAAAATTGCATCGAAAAGTAGCAATTTTCCAGACTTTTTTAAGACTGAAATCTGAATTTTGAAATTCCAGACTTTTTCCAGACCGCGTACGAACCTTGATATATGTATTAGATCTTAAAAAAAAAAAAAGACCAAGTTGAAGTCCTACAACTACATGATAATCTAGATTTAGAATCTAGATTCTAGACTAGATGTCTAGATCTAGTCAGAGCTAATCTAGTCAATCTAGAATATCTAGTCATTCTAGTTCTAATGTGATCTATGTCTCTAATCTATACTAGATCTAGATCTAAAAAAGGATAGATCTCTATGTTTGCAATCACTTTCATGATATTTATTTAATGTCTAGATCTATATATGTAATATATAGATGTGATTCATTGATATGATAAACACGTTGCGTTTGTCGAATTCAAAGATTGATGAAGCAAAGTGATTATCTCATTATTTTATGTGTAAGCACACGCTGGTCTAGTAAATAAAAAACTCTAGATTTAGACTTACCTTTGTAATTATGCATTTGTCTTTGAAGCATGTCTTCCTCTGGGCTTACAGTAACGTTTTTTCTTTCCAAACATATAACCTTTTGTTGGCATTTCTGAGTTTGAATAATGAATCGAGGCTTTCAAATGTTTACAGAAGAAGGACCGGTTCACGTCATGTGCGCATGCGTGTAAATTTTGTTGTCATAGTTACCAATGTAGCTTTGATAGTGCGCATGCGTAAATATGGCTTAGTGAGTGTGTATATGAGGATATAGGGAAAAAAAAGAGGTAGTGACGTATTTTGAAAGTTTATATTTATAGAATGAGAAACCATGCACATAATCGGAACTAGAAAAGTAGACCTTTGTATCGATACCATCTGTTAGGGATAAGAGCGTACATTAGCTTATCAACTTTAGCTTACAAAATGTTGATTTTTAACCAAAACATCAAAATTTTGCTTATACATCTACTTTTAAAATACAAAATTGATGTATAAAGCGCAGTTTTTTTTAGTATTCTGATAGGGAATTCGTTTTCTAGACATTTTAAACTATTAAAATCAATTAATTTTAAAATATCAATATTTTTGACCTAGATCGATGTTTTCTCACTGTGCATCCCCCTTAAATACGCAGAAGTCCGATTTTAAAGATCCATCCCCAAAAAAAAAGCACAAGCCGATTTCAAATAGCCACTACAAATAACAAACAGGTCGATTCAAAACAGAAACTACGAATAATGTTCATATATGAAAAATGCACAAGTCTATTCAATCAGCCACCCCCAAAAGAGTAGAAGTTGATTCTAAATAACCACAAAAAAACAACAACAAAAAAAAAAAAAAACAAAAAAAAAAAAAAACAAAAAAAAAAAACAACATAGGTCCGATTCAAAACAGTCATTACAAAAATGTCGATTCCGAAAAAGCAATCACAAAAAAAAAAAAAATGGATTACAAACAACAATTAATTTAAGAAATTTCTTGATTCGAAGACAAGCCTTATTAAGTCCTTAATTAAGATCATTCCGGAAATACCAAAAATAAAATACAAAAGCTTTAAAGCAAGCCTGCAGATTATCACTATAGGTTGTTCCAAGATTTCGAATCTGTCAACAACTGTTCTTACTAAGCATCTAGGAGGTAAAAAGAACCTGTGCAAGAAATTTCTTTTTAATAGGTGCGACAATGTAAGAGATTTCTTGGTTTTCGAAGACAAGCTTTATAATTTCCTTATTAAGTTGATTGGGAAATATCAAAAATAAAATACAAAGCTTTCATAGCAAGCCTACGGTTTTTCGCAAATGGTGGTCCTAACGTTTTGATTCTTTCGAAACCCGTTCTTAGTAAGCATCTAGGAGTTAAAAGAAACCTGTGTACGAAATTTCACGTAAATAGAAGCGACAGTTTAAGAGATATCTTGATTTTCAAAGACAAGTCTTATAATCTCCTAATATTTATTTATAGTTGATTTGGGAAATACCAATAATAAAATACAAAGCTTTGATAGCAAGCCTGTGGTTTTTCGCAAATTGTGGTCCCAACGTTTTTATTCTATCGAAACCCGTTCTTAGTAAGCATCTAGGAGGTAAAAGGAACATGTGTACTAAATCTCACTTGAATAGAAGCGACAGTTTAAGAGATATCTTGATTTTCGGAGACAAGCCTTATAATTTCCTTATTAAGTTGTTTTGGAAATACCAATAATAAAATACAAAGCTTTGATAGCAAGCCTGTGGTTTTTCGCAAATTGTGGTTTCAACGTTTTGATTCTATCGAAACCCGTTCTTAGTAAGCATCTAGGAGGTAAAAGGAACCTGTGTACTAAATCTCACTTGAATAGAAGCGACAGTTTAAGAGATATCTTGATTTTTGTAGACAAGCCTTATAATTTCCTTATTAAGTTGTTTTGGAAATACCAATAATAAAATACAAAGCTTTGATAGCAAGCCTGTGGTTTTTCGCAAATTGTGGTCCCAACGTTTTTATTCTATCGAAACCCGTTCTTAGTAAGCATCTAGGAGGTAAAAGGAACATGTGTACTAAATCTCACTTGAATAGAAGCGACAGTTTAAGAGATATCTTGATTTTCGGAGACAAGCCTTATAATTTCCTTATTAAGTTGTTTTGGAAATACCAATAATAAAATACAAAGCTTTGATAGCAAGCCTGTGGTTTTTCGCAAATTGTGGTCCCAACGTTTTGATTCTATCGAAACCCGTTCTTAGTAAGCATCTAGGAGGTAAAAGGAACCTGTGTACTAAATCTCACTTGAATAGAAGCGACAGTTTAAGAGATATCTTGATTTTTGTAGACAAGCCTTATAATTTCCTTATTAAGTTGTTTTGGAAATACCAATAATAAAATACAAAGCTTTGATAGCAAGCCTGTGGTTTTTCGCAAATTGTGGTCCCAACGTTTTTATTCTATCGAAACCCGTTCTTAGTAAGCATCTAGGAGGTAAAAGGAACATGTGTACTAAATCTCACTTGAATAGAAGCGACAGTTTAAGAGATATCTTGATTTTCGGAGACAAGCCTTATAATTTCCTTATTAAGTTGTTTTGGAAATACCAATAATAAAATACAAAGCTTTGATAGCAAGCCTGTGGTTTTTCGCAAATTGTGGTCCCAACGTTTTGATTCTATCGAAACCCGTTCTTAGTAAGCATCTAGGAGGTAAAAGGAACATGTGTACTAAATCTCACTTGAATAGAAGCGACAGTTTAAGAGATATCTTGATTTTCGGAGACAAGCCTTATAATTTCCTTATTAAGTTGTTTTGGAAATACCAATAATAAAATACAAAGCTTTGATAGCAAGCCTGTGGTTTTTCGCAAATTGTGGTCCCAACGTTTTTATTCTATCGAAACCCGTTCTTAATAAGCATCTAGGAGGTAAAAGAAACCTGTGTACGAAATTTCACGTAAATAGAAGCGACAGTTTAAGAGATATCTTGATCTTCGAAGACAAGTCTTATAATCTCCTAATATTTATTTATAGTTGATTTGGGAAATACCAATAATAAAATACAAAGCTTTGATAGCAAGCCTGTGGTTTTTCGCAAATTGTGGTCCCAACGTTTTGATTCTATCGAAACCCGTTCTTAGTAAGCATCTAGGAGGTAAAAGGAACCTGTGTACTAAATCTCACTTGGATAGAAGCGACAGTTTAAGAGATATCTTGATTTTCGGAGACAAGCCTTATAATTTCCTTATTAAGTTGTTTTGGAAATACCAATAATAAAATACAAAGCTTTGATAGCAAGCCTGTGGTTTTTCGCAAATTGTGGTCCCAACGTTTTGATTCTATCGAAACCCGTTCTTAGTAAGCATCTAGGAGGTAAAAGAAACCTGTGTACGAAATTTCAAATAAATAGAAGCGACAGTTTAAGAGATATCTTGATTTTCAAAGACAAGTCTTATAATCTCCTAATATTTATTTATAGTTGATTTGGGAAATACCAATAATAAAATACAAAGCTTTGATAGCAAGCCTGTGGTTTTTCGCAAATTGTGGTCCCAACGTTTTGATTCTATCGAAACCCGTTCTTAGTAAGCATCTAGGAGGTAAAAGGAACCTGTGTACTAAATCTCACTTGAATAGAAGCGACAGTTTAAGAGATATCTTGATTTTCGGAGACAAGCCTTATAATTTCCTTATTAAGTTGATTTGGGAAATACCAATAATAAAATACAAAGCTTTGATAACAAGCCTGTGGTTTTTTGCAAATTGTGGTCCCAACGTTTTTATTCTATCGAAACCCGTTCTTAGTAAGCATCTAGGAGGTAAAAGAAACATGTGTACTAAATTTCACTTGAATAGAAGCGACAGTTTAAGAGATATTTTGATTTTCGGAGACAAGCCTTATAATTTCCTTATTAAGTTGTTTTGGAAATACCAATAATAAAATACAAAGCTTTGATAGCAAGCCTGTGGTTTTTCGCAAATTGTGGTCCCAACGTTTTGATTCTATCGAAACCCGTTCTTAGTAAGCATCTAGGAGGTAAAAGGAACCTGTGTACTAGATTTCACTTGAATAGAAGCGACAGTTTAAGAGATATCTTGATTTTCAAAGACAAGTCTTATAATCTCCTAATATTTATTTATAGCTGATTTGGGAAATACCAATAATAAAATACAAAGCTTTGATAGCAAGCCTGTGGTTTTTCGCAAATTGTGGTCCCAACGTTTTGATTCTATCGAAACCCGTTCTTAGTAAGCATCTAGGAGGTAAAAGGAACCTGTGTACTAAATCTCACTTGAATAGAAGCGACAGTTTAAGAGATATCTTGATTTTCAGAGACAAGCCTTATAATTTCCTTATTAAGTTGATTTGGGAAATACCAACAATAAAATACAAAGCTTTGATAACAAGCCTGTGGTTTTTCGCAAATTGTGGTCCCAACGTTTTTATTCTATCAAAACCCGTTCTTAGTAAGCATCTAGGAGGTAAAAGAAACCTGTGTACTAAATTTCACTTGAATAGAAGCGACAGTTTAAGAGATATCTTGATTTTCGGAGACAAGCCTTATAATTTCCTTATTAAGTTGTTTTGGAAATACCAATAATAAAATACAAAGCTTTGATAGCAAGCCTGGGGTTTTTCGCAAATTGTGGTCCCAACGTTTTGATTCTATCGAAACCCGTTCTTAGTAAGCATCTAGGAGGTAAAAGGAACCTGTGTACTAGATTTCACTTGAATAGAAGCGACAGTTTAAGAGATATCTTGATTTTCAGAGACAAGCCTTATAATTTCCTTATTTTAAGTTGATTTGGGAAATACCAATAATAAAATACAAAGCTTTGATAGCAAGCCTGTGGTTTTTCGCAAATTGTGGTCCCAACGTTTTTATTCTATCGAAACCCGTTCTTAATAAGCATCTAGGAGGTAAAAAGGAACCTGTGTACTAGATTTCACTTGAATAGAAGCGACAGTTTAAGAGATATATTGATTTTCGGAGACAAGCCTTATAATTTCCTTATTAAGTTGATTTGGGAAATACCAATAATAAAATACAAAGCTTTGATAGCAAGCCTGTGGTTTTTCGCAAATTGTGGTCCCAACGTTTTTATTCTATCGAAACCCGTTCTTAGTAAGCATCTAGGAGGTAAAAGAAACCTGTGTACGAAATTTCAAATAAATAGAAGCGACAGTTTAAGAGATATCTTGATTTTCGAAGACAAGTCTTATAATCTCCTAATATTTATTTATAGATCTAGTATCCTATTATTTCCGACATTTGGATATTTCCGGTATTTGGTTTCGCCCTTACCAATATAAACAACCATATTCATATTGGTTTACGTTCGATTGACGACTGCTGATAAAGTTTTCTGTACACTACGTGTGGACTTATTATTCAACTTCTAAATCTATATGTAGGCAAAAAACTTAAAAATAAATAGACCTTGTAGATTTGTAAATCTAGATCTAGAACTTATAAGACCAAGACTTAGCCGGCAAGCTAGGCTGAGAGAGGCCTTATTCCGGGCTATTAAATTAATGTGGCAATTCGATGATCAACTAAACAAATTATCATTTTTTTAGTCCTTGCCATAACTGATGTCTCTCAATCAAAACTTAGAAATAATTAGAAAAGTAAAGCCTATCAAAGCTTGCAATACACATGTGATCTAATTCTAGACTAGATCTATAGATTTATCTAGATTATCAACAGTTCGCTTTCACTTTCAGTGGATCTGATTTCACTACTAGATCTATAAGTATAACTACTACAAGTTGTAGTACAAGATCTGATCTAGATCTATAGGAAAGGCCCATCAGCGAAATGGCATACAAAGCGAACACCTCCCGGTATTTTTTATCCATTCTTATTTATTTCAAAAGTAACTGCAGAACTAATAAAATGGTGTTACAAAGACATTTTTTTACATTTCCCACATATTCACTTTTGTTTTCCCTCAATAAAATAAAGCGTAGCTAAAGGTCAAAGTTGACATGTATGGAAATTTCATTCTCAAAACATTTCCAGATAAACGAGAATAGGTCTGAACTTAAGGCGATTTGAATATTATGCTTCTAAATTGACGAGGAAATAGTTAGCTAGAATAGCTAAGGCTATTCATTCCGTAGAAAAAAAAATATTATGGGGTGTTCGCTCAAAATGACCTTTTTAACTGAAAACCTATTCAGCGAAACCCCTATTATAAGCTTAAAAAGCCATTAATAATAATTTAGTTACTGATTTAATCTGTTTTTCTTTTTGTCTTATCTATTGTTATTGTTTGTAAACTGAAATATTAAAATAATAGGCCTATTTTTAACCTTAACCCAACGTCTTCGATTTCGAAGATTAAGGATGAGTGCATCACTACGTGTTTCACATGACTACGCCCAGTTGCGACCAGCATATTTTCCTGCATTTTCTTTCCGTCTAAAATGTTTGACTCGCAGCTCTCCAACAGTCTCTCAAAGGTCATATGCTGGCAGCTACTTTCCTCTATGCCAGTGAGGGTGAAATGACGCTTCAGTTGATCTTAACAGCGCTTATACCTCTGTTTTGCCCTCCTCCTTTTTTTTTAACTGTCTGGTTAACCTCTTGTTACTAATTAATGAGATAATTATGTGTATAAATGTTTAAAAGAAGTGCAGAATTCATTTTCACTGGGTTACCCCACCATTCTGAGATTAGGTTTTCAGATCTCCAACAGTTTTCCAGGAGAAAATATTCGATTTCAGGATAGGAAAAAACGCGAACTATATATTTAGTAATAAATATAAGAGTTACCATATAATATACATTTATAAAATTACAAGATCTCTCCTGAGCCTTTCGTCTCCATGCCCGAAAACCAAGCTGTTGTAGATCTGTCTCCATACATCATCAATCCATCGCATTCAGGATCTGCCATTGGGTCAATCAGCTTGTGTGTGTGGGGGGGATCGAGTTGATGGCGCTTAAGTGCACTGAACATAATTTCTTAAAAAAAAAATAGTTGAGTAACGAGAGTTTATGAAATGGAGAGTAGTACGACGTGGAGTAGCCTATAGGAAGGTGGCGTGATAGAATTTTGTAGTTTCTTTATTTCTTTTAAGAAAAAAAATTGATCGCAAGTTTCGTAGGCTATATAGACATCAGTTCCAAGCAGAGAAAGGAGATGTGGAGCACGAAAAAGTGAAAACAAATTTAGGCTTTATGCCACAAGGAGGACAATAGTTATAATGCTTCATGGAAGAAGTTAGATGATAGAACTAATTGAAGCATAATTTCCTATATTTTAACATGCTATTTCGCTATTTTTTACGGCCTTTCGCTCATTATGACTCCCGCGAAAATTGCGTTAGCTGATTATGTCCGACCCATACCGCAAGTTGACTTGAATTATAAATTTAATAGCTGATATGGAAAAAAGAGTCAAATTTAGTTTTATAGCCCAATAGCTGAGGAGTCCGCAGATGTTTTCATTATAAAATTCTAAACTAAAAACTGGCACAAAAGCGTTCGCTATTGGTCCTATCCCATAGATATGTATAGATCTAGATCTAATTTTCTTCTACAAGATGACTAGTCTAGATTCTAGGTCTAGATCTAATTACCACTTTGATATTCACTTTGTAAATAAGACATCAACTACTCAGGTCAAACATTTGTTATTGTTGAAATAGATCTATATAGATCTATAAATAAATGTTAGCACTATTGTAGAAAAAAACAAACATAGAGTCTGTATAGATTTAGATCTAAATCTAAGTGATTTTTTTATCTATTTTTTTTTAAGAAATTATGTTCAGTGCACAGTAGCACCATCAACTCGTTCCCCCCCACACAGGCTGGGCCTGTTCTAATTCTATATACAATAGATACTTAATCTCTGGATATATAATATAAATAAAAAATAAATCACATTTTATTTTTTGTATCGGCAGTCTAGAATATAGAGTTAGATCTAATTTTTGATTTCTAATAAAAATGATGGTAAAAGAAATTATTTCGATACGACTTGAGTCTATTGACATTGCATTTATAAAGCTAGAATTTTTCAGAATCTATAAATAGTAAAACTTTCATTTTCTAAGACTTAAACTCTGTCCAACACAACATTCATCACATTTTATATTTTTCAGATGAAGATGCATAGCGGGCTTCATTATATTGCTTTTGGAACAGAGCCACATACAGATTAATAAAACCAGCTTTTTTGAGTAACAGGAAGGACTTGAAAACTACATATTAAAACAACAAGCAGCAAAGAAGAAAATTTAAGGCAAGTTGTTTTTCTAAATATTTTGATTTATTATTTAAAATGAACTTCATTGTTTCTTTTGTTGTATGCATAATACAGAACAGGCAAATTATGAAAATAATCTTGACTAAAATCTTTCAATCTAGATTAGATTTAGATTTAACTTTTTAGAACCGATTTCCACAGGGGATGGGAATGGGCAGGGTTTAAACCCGGAACCATTGGTAAGTCTGAACAGTCCATCACACAAAATGCATGACCAGGCAGATATCTTGATTTGAATTACTAACTAAGATACTTTATAAAAAACAACAACTAGTTCTTGGCGTCCATTGTTATTCAAACAGTTACATAGTTACAAAAATTGATCTTGAAATAAAATGTTTTTTTTTTTAAAATAAACAAGTTAACCTTAAAGACCTTACGATCTATAAGGCAGATGATGTAAAGGTCACCTGTTTCTGTGGACCACGGTTAACGAGGATGTCTTGGCCAGCACAATGAACAACCACCTTACTTTTCCCCAACTAATGTCAAATACCAATTAAACCTGGTTGGACTCAGAGGTATCCCAAAATTCAAAATACCAGTCTTTAACGAGATTCGAACCTGGTACTGCAGGTTTCACTAAGGGCCTCTTTTGAATGAATAGATCTACAATTTTCATACTAATAGATAAGATAATAATAATTAATATACAAACAATACTTCAATTCATTTCTTTTATTTCCACAAATAAATGAATGCATATTATGATTTGAATAAATATATCTATATATTAAATTATATAAATATTTCTCATTGGATAGCTTGGATATAATACAGGTACAAAAAAAAAAATACACTGTCTCACATTTACACATATTTATATATAATTTAACTACTATAATTATGAATGTACACAAATTATTTTTTTTAACACACATTATTTCAAATATTCTAGGTAAACCAGCCTATTCTTCTTTTTTCTTCTTCATCGTTCTCATTGTTATGTTGGAGTGTTCATATGACTAGACCAATACATGAGATGAACTGCGCAGTGGTTTCCAAATCAGGGAGCTCTCCATATAGTTTTCTTTCTATTGGGGTGATTTGGGGCCAATGTCTTATACGGGCCTCTTGGTAGAGAGAGCAGTTTTGGAGGACGTGGTCGGCATTTTCTGGTGATACTCCACATGGGCAGATTTCACTGGTTCCAATTTTGAGCATCCGGAACATGTGTTGTCGCATTCTGTTGTGTCCGGTCCTGAGTCGAAAGATTAGACGTTGGTCTTGTCGGGATAGCTTATAGTATGCATCATCTTTCTTGTGATTTGGATGGGAGCTCGTCCATTTCTCATTTATTTTATCTACAATTAATTTCTTCATTTCTTCTGGATAGAGTGCAGAGTTTACTTGTGAGTTTGTTCTCCCACTCTTGGCGAGTGTGTCAGCCTTCTCATTTCCTGCTAGTTGTATGTGAGCTGGTATCCATTGAATAACAGTTTTTTTGCTGTTGTGGTTGAGCTTTGTGAGTGCTGTTCAACCAGCCTATGTATTAGCTGACATGTTTAAAATTCATCCCACAACTGCATCTAAGACAGGGGTGGGCAAATGTGGCCCAGCGGAATGTTTTATGCGGCCTGCTGACACCTACAGCAGACATGCCTATAGTCCCGCATTATGCGGAAATGGCCCGCAAAATCATCAAAAAAAGCTCACATGTTCCGCCGTTCCGCATTCACGATTTTTTGTTCCAAGTCTGAATTCCGACACTAAAAAAAAATTGCCATTTTATTATTATTTATTAATAGTGCGAATTGAAAATACTGAGTGCAAAATAAAATATATATATAGGTCTGTGTTTATTGTTTACATTTCATCTACTTCCGGACCCGGTGTGTCCTAAATTTACGAAGAAATGGTTGAAGACTAGATCTACATCTAGTTCTAGACATAGATCTCTAGATCTACTGATCTAGTAGTCTAGGTCTAGATATTAGAATTAGATCTATTCTTAGAATCTAGTAAGTGCTAATTAGCCAAATATTCCATTCAAATCCCTTTCTTTTCACGACAATGGCTCTACTACAGTACTCTAAGTCTACTAGAATTTACTAGATCTAGTCTAGATCTATCTATCATCATCTAGACTCTAGACCTAGACAATCTAGGAATCTAGTCTTAGTCTAGACTAGGCTACTAGATAGGTCTAGGTCACTAGACTTCTAGATCTAGAATCTAGACTAGATTTAGATTAGAATGAATAGATTTCAATAGATCTAATCTAGTCTAGATTGTTTTTTAGATGATTTGATAGATTATCATACTTTCATAGATCATGCTAAATAAGGCTATTAGATCTACTTTTCTTATTACATAGTCTAAATTAGTTTCTAGATCTAGAAGTAGGGCTAGCACTAGATCTAGAAATAGACTTAGAAGGTGATAGATTTCTAGATTTCTATGTATCATTATGTAAATTTAGTTCTTAATAAGTCTATTATAGACTATAGATTTAGACATAAATATTTAGATCTCTAATATAATTATTATAGTCTGTGTTCTTAGACATAGAGGACTTATTAGATATAGATCTAGACTAGTACTAGTAGACTCTTAAATTATTTTAGATCTAGAACTATATACAAGATCTAGTGTGACTAGAGTAGAGCCCTAGAATTAGAAAAGGATAGATAATCAAGTAGATCTAGAATAATCTAGACTAGATTTCACTAGATCTAGTCAATAGATTTAGACCTAGTAGTAACAAATAAAAATTATTTGTTTTTTTAGTTTTTGTTCTTTAGGAGGGTTTTTGGGCCAAAGTCTTGTTCGGGTCTCTTGATTTAGAATGCAACATTGAAGGACATGGTCAGCATTCTCTGGTGATGGGCAAGTTTCTCTAGTCCCGACATTTAACTTCCAGAACATATATTGTCTCATTCAGTGAACAAGCCTTTTCCTTTGTGGAGACTAAACAAGCATTACTACTGGTCGATTTTGACTGACTGTAATTTGACAGCATTCACAAGGATAGAAACTAGTAAGCTAGTTCCACAGTTCCGGAACATCATGCACGAGTGTAAAAAGTAAAATACTGCACATCAAGTACAACTGTATATTTGTCAGGATATTTTAATGTAAAATGACAACAACAATTTGAAAAAAAAAATCGTAAAATTGGTTTAAATAATTGCTAACTCTTGTTGTAATTCCTTAACGTGAAGTGTGGGGAAAAAAAAGAAACGTGAATATAATACAGTGTAAATATGAATTAAAAGACATTCTACACAGTTAGCTTAGAGTGTCTCTATAAGTTGTATATAAATATGCGGCCCGCCATTCCCAATTTTTAAAATAATGCGGCCCTCGATACAAAAAGGTTGCCCACCCCTGATCTAAGATATTCATGTACTGTTTTGGATGTTATGTATGTCGACATATCCGATTTGATTTTCTGGCCCAATAAGGAGAGTCTCAGGCCCAAAAAATTTATTTGTACTTATGACAGGAAGATGACAGTAATAAATGACTGTTTTGAAATTTTCATTGAGAGACCTAGCAGCGTTAAAGCACAGGCACAAACCTATTCTTCCTATTAGCACAACACAGTAAAATCTGATTGGAACTCATTACTTTCAATAAATGAATTAAAAGTATTTATACTAAGCTTTATAGTTTCTTTGGATTTAATAGCCTTTAAATTTTTATTTTTAGAAGTGATGTTGTTCACAAGAGAATCAAATTTAACTTTTTGTTTTTTAATGAGGTGATATCAATCTCAGAAACCTTAGTTGGCTACACTTTTTTAAGCTCTGATGGATTTATCCAGTAAGATAACAAGCCTGTAACTGTCTTACTCTCTTTTAGCCTGGTGTTGGCTTCCAGCATAAATAAAGTGTCTGCCACATTTCTTCTTCTTCTTCATCGTTCTCATTGTTATGTTGGAGTGTTCATATGACTAGACCAGTACATGAGATGAACTGCGCAGTGGTTTCCAAATCAGGGAGCTCTCCATATAGTTTTCTTTCTATTGGGGTGATTTGGGGCCAATGTCTTATGCAGGCCTCTTGGTAGAGAGAGCAGTTTTGGAGGACGTGGTCGCCATTTTCTGGTGATACTCCACATGGGCAGATTTCACTGGTTCCAATTTTGAGCAGTTTTTTTGCTGTTGTTGTTGAGCTTTGTAAGTGCTGTTCTGAGGTTTTTAATATGAAGGGAATCAGAGTTTTGCAAGCTTTGGAGGGTTGTTTTCACGTCTGTTAGAAAGACAATCTGACTGTGAGGGGAACTTGGATGATTTGCTAACATGGTAGCAGCTAGTGCTAGTGCTTCCCTTTCTGCTCTGTGACTGTCAGAGAACTCTCCAGTTGCAATGGATTTTTCTAGTTTTCCTCCATCTGGCCATTCGATAAGTATTCCAGCTCCTCCATTTGTGGTGGCTTTATGGGATGAGCCATCCGTGTAAACTCTGATCCACTGATTGCTAGGGTAATTGGTATGTAGAAAACAGTTCACTATTTCCTTGAGCTCTGTTGGTCTGTAATCAGATTTTCTTTTTATGTTTTCAATATGGTCCCTTGTAGTAGGAAGAGGGCTTTCGTCCCAGGGTAGAGATTCATTATAGTGTATTGAGGATTCCAGAGTAATTTTTTCAAGTTGGTGTTTCTTTTTTAGGTTTAGAGATTCCTGTATGAAATTGGTCCTTTTGAGACGTTTTTTTGTGCCAGTTTTGTGGATTTTTGTTCTGAGTGGGTGCCTCTCCAAGGTTTCCAATTTAGTGAATTGGGAAAGGATTTTTATTTCTCTTCTTTCATCCAGAGAGATCAGGGCAGCGGTTTCCTCCATAGCTCTTATGGGTGTTGTTTTTATTGCTCCTGTCATTATCCTTTGACCAATATTTTGAACCTTGTCTATTTTTCTTAGGTTGGTTTGGGCTGCTGAGCCCCATGCTTTGGCACCATATTCTAGTACAGGTCTTACATAACTGGTATAGGTCTTTTTCAGGATGTTGTGATTAGCTCCCCAATCTGTGCCAGCTAATTTTTTCAAGAGGGATAGTCTCTGGATGCCTTTTCTCTGTGTTTTATCTATTTGGTTTTTCCAGGTTAGTCTCGGGTCATAGGTGACTCCAAGATAAGTAGGGCTGTCATTTTTATCTAAAGCTTCCAAATCTAATGTTAATTTTATTGTTTGTTGTTTTGTTGACAGTGAGAATATGGTATATGTGGTCTTTTTTGTGTTGATGGACATGCCCCAGTCTTTGGACCAATTATTGAGTTTATCAAGAGCATCTTGTAATCGAAATTTCGATGTTCCTACATATTCTTCTGTGCTAATTATGGCAAGGTCATCTGCATACATGCTGCTTTTAACTTTTCTAGGTAGGGTTTGATTTAGATCGTTTATGAATATTAGGAAAAGTGTTGGGGATAGGACTCCTCCTTGGGGGACGCCATTTTTTATACCCACTGTGTGGCTTCTTTGTCCTTGCATGCAAACTAAGGCTTTTCTATTATTTAGGTATTCCTTTATCCAGTTGTACATTCTTTGGGATATGTGATGCTGGATTAGCTTGAGCAAGAGACCTTGTTCTCAGACTTTGTCAAATGCTTTTTCTAAGTCAACCCACACATTTGTTGTTGGTTTCTATTCTCGAAAGCCGTCTTCTATTTCTTGTGTGATGAAGGCAATTTGATCTTCTGTTGATCTGCCTTTTCTAAAGCCAGCCTGGGCTTCAGTGAGTAGGTTATTTGACTCAAGGATCCATGTCTGCCACATGAGTGCAGGACTCACCAAGTCCAACTATACAAGAACAGTGGGCTGATAGAATAATACCATCTTCTTCTTATATAATACAGACGTTACTTCAAAAAAGAAGATGATTACGTCCTACTCGTCATGCATATTAACCAATGACTTAAATTCTGCCAAGTCCCTGGTTTTCCTGGCTAGCTCAGGTAACCCATTCCATGCTCTAATAGTACTAGGGAAGAAGGAGTATTTGTACAAATTTGTCCTAGCATATGGGACGAGGAATGTGCCTTTATCTTTGTGTCTTTCAGAGTATTTTATTAAATTTTGTTTTTGTATTTGAAGATTATGGTTCAGTGTTTTATGTATGATTGCTACTTTACTTTTGAGCCTTCTGTCCTGAAGGCTTTCTAAATTTAGTGATTTTACTAAAGGTGTTACTCTAGTGAATATTCGTTTGTTATGAATCTCACTGCTCTATTTTGTGTCTGTTCCAGTTTCTTAATGTTTTCTTGAGTTGAGGGGTCCCAAACGGAGGATGCATATTCTATTATTGGCCTAACCAAGGTTAAATAACATTTTAGTTTTATGTTCTTATTTGATTTATAGAAATTTCTTTTAATAAATCCTAATGCTTTGTTTGATTTTTTTGTAGTTTCATCAATATGTGGATTCCATGATAGTTTTTCATTTATTATAACACCTAGGTATTTTGCGTATTTAGCCTGTGTTACTGGTTTGCCATGAATAAGATAAGGGGAATTAATTTGTTTTAGTTTTTTTGTTACTCTTAACAGCTGACATTTTTCTGGGTGGAAAGACATGCTCCAATTTGATTCCCATTTCTGTAATTCATCTAATTCTCTTTGTAAAATATCTGTGTCTTGTGTTGTTTTTATTGTTCTATATATTATGCAATCGTCTGCAAATAATCTGACTTTTGTTCCTGAAGTAATGCAATTTGGTAAATCATTTATGTAAATTAAAAATAGTAGTGGACCCAAGACTGTTCCTTGAGGTACACCTGAGTTTACTGTTATCGGTGTTGATTTAGAGCCATTTATTATTACAGTTTGTTCTCTCCCTATCAGAAAATCTTTAATCCACTGATGCAGTGGACCATTAATGCCGAAATATTTTAATTTTTTAAGCAAACTATGGTGGTGAACTTTGTCAAAAGCCTTAGAAAAATCTAGTAAGATAGCATCTATTTGTTCACTATTATCTTGACTTATTACTATCCAGGGCTGCAGTACATGCTAACCACTGAGAGTGAAGACCTATTAAAAAGAAAAAAAAAATATTTAAAATACCTGTACATATCAAGACATTGGTCTCATATACATGTAAATACCTTTGAATATCAAGATATTAACTATAATATAACAATATTTATTACTTACCTTTGCTAGTGGTTTAAAAGCCATAACATCTTGAACCCAACCATCTAGGAACTGGTTGTAAGCTGCTAAACTCTTGTAAGCCTGTAGACATTTTCAAAAGTAAAAATAGCAATAACATTTTAATAATAGATGTAGAACTCTTGTAATATAAAGAATTGGTTGGACTTCGAAGCATCCTAAAAATATAGAAATTTAAAAATCCTAGTTTACACCAAAAATTCAATTGAGACTAGTGAAGTGCTTCAGCCGCAACAGCCAAAAGGTTTGGGCTAAGGTGTAATTAGCTTCAAATCTTAAAGAGCATTTGAAAGTTGTAAAAGAAACACAGATCTAGGACCATTAGATTTATCAACAAGTTACTAGTCTTGATGAGCCTAGTCCTAAAAAAAACTTTAAAAAGTCTTCAGCCCTAGACTTAGATCTAAACTGGATAGTAAAGTTTTCTTTGGTTTAGATGCTAGATCTGATCTATATAATACTAGTATCTAATAATAAGTAACTATTATCTGTAACTATAGTCCAAATATATCTTGTGCAGAGATGTGTTTAATGAGCGCCTAAAGGCAGCACTGAAAACCTCCCAGATACCCCATCCCCTCCGGTCCACCAATGAGATTGGACCATAGCGCTCTGAGCATGCTATAACTATAAGCATGAAAGTAGTGCTACATAAAAGCTAAATTTATTTATCTTATCAAGTGACCTAGAAGTGAAGACTAGATCTAGCTATATCTATTAGATAAAAATTTTCATATGCTTAAAATATGCAGCAACAGAGAGATGTAGATTTTAGATGTTATCTAGATTTTCTAGATCTATTCTATAGAGTCTAGATGAGATCTAGAATGATCTACTAAGCCTAAGCATTATGTAGGCTAGACTCTAGATCTAGTCACACTCTAATCTGAGACATCATCCAGATTTTGTATATAATATATCTATGATCTATGTAGCCATAGATCTACATCTAGAATACTAGACCTTGAAGGCTTGAGTAGAGAGTAGATCTCTATCACAATCTATGTAGGCCTACATTATATGTTACAACAATGTTGATCTAGCTCTAGACCAGTGTTTCTCAAACTTTTTTGTCTGCCGGCACAGTAAACAAACTACAAAAATTTCGCGGCACACCACAAAGAGCAACAGATGTTTTATAATAAAAAGGAAAAAAGATTTTGCCTGTTTTTCAGTATTATGTTTAATGTGAATGTTGTGCCTGTTTTTGAGAGCAAATGCGATCTAATCGAGGCTCCAAAGTCGACAAACAAACTCGCATTTCATCGTCTATTGTAAGAAGTCTCTCTCTTTTCTTAGATTTGATTTCAGTCAGTGATGAAAATCCAAACTCACAAAACCATAAAGATGTAAATGGAAGAATTATTTTTATTGCTTTTAAATTGATTACAGGATATAACTTGTTGATTGAAATCCAAAACACATCCAGGCTTTCTCTGAAAACTTGACTTAAGAATTGCATCGTTTTTTAAATCATTGAGCTGCTCTTCTTCTTTAGTTGTAAAATTTGTAGCTTCATTGTTTCCAAATGGAGAGCTGACCCATTTATATTCATTACTTCATACTGTTGAGAAGTAATGCTGCAATACTGACTGCAGGTGTTTCAAAGTGTCCAGAATTTCGGGGGTGATTTCTTTATTTGAAGCACATTCATTGTAAGTACGAAAGCAGTCCTTTCGTGATTTTACTTTGCCACAAAGACAATCAATTTTAACCAAATGATTTTAGTTTTGAGGATGCAATGATGATGGTTTCTGAAGGTCCTTGAAGACTTCAATTCAATGAATTTAATTTGTCAAATAAATCAGAGAGAAATGTCACCTTAACCCACCAAATCTCGTCATGAATAGAAAATCCAAAGTCTTTTTTTTTTTTTTTTTTCAGCCTCCAAGAATGAAATCAGCTCAGCCTTGAGTTGGACGACATGCTTTAACACTTTTCCCCTGGAGAGCCAACAAACGTTGGTGTGATACAGGAGACATTAGTAGTCTGAATCCATTGCTTCACAAAGCTCTGAGGAAAGTCAGAATGCAAGCGGTCGAGATTTGAGGAAGTTTACAACTTGAATCACTTGATCCAGAACAGACATCAAATATTTGAAGGCAAGAGCTTCTCTGTGGATCATGCAGTGAACAACTAATACATTTGGATTTTCTTGACGCACAAGAGTGAAGAATCCCTTTCTATTTCCCTGCATGGTAGGACAGCCATCGGTGCAAATGCTGACACAGTTTGTCTTCACTGTACTTTGAATAGCAAAATGTTTTCGTTCACCACTTAAAAATCTTCGCCTTTGGTCGTAGTTGGTAAGTCTTTTCAAAATAAGAATTTGTTGACACATTTTTCATCCTTTATGAACTGAATAAAAGCTAACAACTGGGCTTTGCACTAATGTCAGTGGATTCATCCACTTGAAGGGACCTGATGTTTTCGAAGTATTCCTTCGGTTGCGCTTTTACAGCTGGATGTTTTGTTTCTAAGTGTCTCTTCAATTTGCTTGGAACAAGCGCCTCATTCAACAGAGCTGAATTGCAGATCAGACAGAATGACAATGGAGAATCTTCAGGTCCTGAAGATATGAAACCATATCCGATGTAATCTTCTTTGTACCTTTGTTTGGTTCCATGCTTTTCATTGAACGCTTTCGCAGTTTCATTCTTACCAACGTATTTCTCCATGGATAACAATGACTAAGGCTTAGTAATAATTTGTTATTATTAGCATACACCTACAAAATTTACATGAAACACATCGCTTATTATAATCGTTACCAATTCAAGAACTGCTGAGCGTCTGCTAAGGCGGCCTACATTTGAGTCATTATAATAATATATGTATAGTGGACAACTCCATAACCTGAAGAGCTAACACCCCTTTCTGTCATAATGTAGCGGTCCACTACTATTACTGGTCGTTGCAAGTTGGGATGTCGTCGCAAGGTAAAATAAAAAATTAATAGTACGCAAACCTGTGTAACGCTGCACGTGTGGCATTCTGAAAACTCCTCGGCACACCTGCAAATCTTCGGCGGCACACAGTTTGAGAAACACTGCCCTCGACAATAATAAATATTGACTATTCAATCTGATTCTACATTTATGTCAAACAATATTATGAATGTAGTAGTCTAGATATGCTAACTTAAATAGTTAGAATATAGATCTAGAATCTAGTCTAGATTAGTTATTAGTAGATCTAGATCTAATCTAGGTCTAACAATAAAATTGATTCGGAATACCTTGAACTCATCCTTTGTGATTGTGTAAGCACTTTCAGTAGAACAAGATTATAAGTGAAGAGATCTGGATAAGCACGCTGGACTGTCGTTCGGACTTATCGATGGTCAGGGGTTCAAACCCTGCCCGCTCCCATCCCCCGCCGTCCTGCGGGAGGTTTGGACTAGGAAGTAATTATCTTCAACTCTGAAGGAACATCCGAAATAAGTAAAACATTTTACAAAACATGTATTTTTTTATTTTTTTTTATCATGAGGCCCATACAAAATACTGGCCCCCCAACAGTCCTTTAGAATAAAGATTGTATGGAAAGCTGCCTGATCTGAAAAGAATGGAGTTCATCTTCGATAAATATATATATATCTGAACCCTACAATTTATAATGAGAACACAGAGAAAAAAAAAACGCAAACAGTATGTAATATTTAAGTTAAACTTTTGTCACACGTCTCATATTTGTTTATATTGACTTTAATATTCACATTTATTCAAGTAAAATAGCTGTATATTTTATACATTTATCCTTAAAATGTGGTGCACTATTGGCCACTAGTTCAAATGTTTGATGTGTTTAAGGCTATATAAGGTTATAACTATTCCTTTGGCTCACATTGAATTAAAATCATACATTGTAATAATTTGTGTGTCTACATCCTCTTATTGTTTATTTGTGTTTTCAGGTGGTAATTTTATTGTTTACCATGGAGTTGTCTACTTTTCAAATTTTACTGACCAAGTTTGTACAGTGACTGATCCATCTGCAGTTTCCGAACCAGTAACTGATATCTCAAAAAAATATTGCTATA
This sequence comes from Biomphalaria glabrata, assembly GCF_947242115.1. Taxonomy (NCBI): domain Eukaryota; kingdom Metazoa; phylum Mollusca; class Gastropoda; family Planorbidae; genus Biomphalaria; species Biomphalaria glabrata. Next base: position 48,042,853 of record NC_074717.1, read on the forward strand.
CTGATGGTGTCTGTCACCTCAGGTAATCTTTCTCTTTTTCTTTTAAATATGTAAAGAAAATTATATGTATGTATTTTTTTATTTAGAAATGGATACTTTTTGTCTAAGGTGGATACTGTTTGTCTAGGGTGGATACTGTTTGTCTAAGGTTGATGTGTTTGACCATGGTGGATAAAACAGAGCATGATCTTTGCAGAAGATGTAGAACATTTTTCCACCATAGAATCCATACATTGAAATGAAAATGTTCAGATTTTATCCATGATCACCTGTCTGAAGATTAGGAACTAGATATAGGTCTTGAAGTATTACACTTAATGATCTATTTAAACAAATAAAAAGAACTCTACTGTTTAACCACAAATATTAATACAATTCGGAAAGACCTTCACATAATCCTTGTTAATTTTTTATTACCTTTTCAATATGTTTAATTTGTTGATTTTTTCTTGAAAAATGTGTAGTTTTGGATACTGGATAGACAACACTTATACCCACACTCTCATTATAAAGTAATTAGTTTCTACTTTTGGACATTATGACAAATAATATAATCCATTGGCTTTGTGGAGGTATCAAAATGCTCTATAAAAAGGAACTTGATTCAAGAAACACAAGGAAGGGAAAAGAGAAATCTATTATACATAAGTAAGAAGTAATGGGATGGAGTATGCACAGTGGATATTAATTTTAAAAAAAGTATTACAAAAAGTAAAGTTTACCTTTCAGACCTTGCGATCTATGGAGCAAATGATGTCAAGGGAATGTTTCTATGGCCAGTGGTTAATGAGCAGGTCCTCATGTGTCCAGCACAATAACTAACCACCTTAATTTTCCCCACCTAAAGTCAGTTACCCATTAGAGTTGGGGGACTGAGGGGCACCCTAAAAATTCAAAATCCCAATCTTCATTGAGGTTCAAACCCTGGACCCCATTGTTTTCCTATGAGGTACACAAATCATTTAGCCGACAAAAAATCAAAATATTGATATAGAAGCGAAATGAAAAATGACTGAGCTTTTGGCCCATGACTTGAAATGCTAATATCTATGTATACTTCTTTATGTTGGCAGATGATCAACATGATTTGTTCATTGAAAGACACTTGAAGGTGTAAGTTGTAAAATGTTTTGAAAGACTTGCCAAAGCATGGCATTCTTGACAGGGATAAACATTGGGAGCAGCTCTAGCTGACTCAGCTCAGAGGATGACATCACAGTTAATTGACATCTTTCTGTTAACAATGCATGGATTATCTTATCTTCTTCATTCTAGGGGAATTATGCATTGAGTGAAGACATCTTGCTGTAGAAGAGAAGAACAATTCAGATAGTTCACATGATTTACAATATGGCTTTGATTGTCTTATGTTAATGGCTGGTAAAGAACTGAAACATATAGGCTGGAGATCACTTGATAGAAATCAAAGTAGGACTGCACTTTTGCACAGAGTAAAGTTGAAGCATGTAGTTACCAAGTGTAAAATAATATTCAAATTGCTATTAGCTAAACTAGTGAAACCTGTAATTAACATTCTTTTCTTATTTGAAGTCTACTGTTAAATTTCAATTATAACATTAACCCTATCAAGTAATTTACAGGTCATGTTTCTGTCTATCAAGCTATTTACTTCTCATATTTCTATGTATTCTTCCATAAATTTCTATGAATGAATTCACCCTTGAGTGGTATATTTTTGTCTGTATTTGCAAATACATATTTGTGTTGCTTTTTGTATTTCTGACTTGCAACTTCTGAATTGAATCTCCTTTCTTTACACAGAAATCTCTGATCTACATTGTATGAGAAAATCATGAAGTGGTTGTTGTCATTGATCCAGAAACTAAGTTGCAATCTGTCTTGATAAATATATCATACAGATTTGATGGTGGCCTATTCAACCCGAGGCGGCTTAAAGCAAAAACAAAAACAAATGCAGCAGTAATCAGAGACTTGCTATTTGCTGACCACTGTGCCCTAAATGCCTGCTCTGAAAACAATCTGCAGATCATCGTCAGTGACTTCTCAAGAGCATGCTCAGACTTTGGCCTTACCATCAATACGAACAAGACTGAAGTCTTATATCTACCTGCTCCTGGGAAAGCCTACTCGGATCCAAGCATTGCTATAAATGGACAGGATATAAATGCAGTGGACAAATTCACATATTTTGGCAGCACACTCTCCAGAAATGGAAAAATCGATAGTGAAATCGACCTGCGTATCGCCAAGGCCAGTGCATCCTACGGCAGACTGTCTACAAATGTCTGGAACAGACGTGGTATCACCACAAACACCAAGCTAGGGGTCTATAGAGCCGTCATCCTCCCTACATTGCTATATGGCTCAGAAACATGGACAGTGTACAGTAAACATGCAAAGAAACTAAACCACTTCCACATGACATGTCTGAGAAAAATACTAAATGTCAAATGGCAAGACAAAATACCAGATACAGAAGTCCTTCGAAGAGCGTGTCTGCAAAGCATCCACACAATCCTGATGCAGTCCCAGCTGCGATGGGCAGGTTACATCTACAGAATGGAAGACCACCGCATCCCTAAACGACTCCTGTATGGCCAACTAAGCGAAGGAAAGCGCTCGCAAGGTGGTCAAAGAAAGCGCTTCAGGGACACCCTCAAAGCTTCTCTGAAGGCGTTCAGCATAGACCCAGGCACCTGGGAGACAGAGGCACATGACAGAGCATCATGGCGTCGCGCTGTGAAAACTGGCGCACAGGTTGCTGGGGAAAAAAGAACAACGCTGGCAGAAGAAAAACGCCAGAAAAGAAAAGCAAGGCCCACGACACTAGCTTCAGCTGGAATAACCTGCCCAGTGTGCGGCCGAACATTCCGGGCTCACATAGGTCTCACCAGCCACATGAGGAGGCATAAAAACCCAGTGCAAAGCCCTCAGCCCCCTGGATGACAAAGTGGTCATCATCAAACCACAATGGACGAACTATAAGTTGCAATCTGTCTTGGTAAGCAGTATTGAAGTTAGGGTGATAGCTTTCTTGGTCACAATAATTTAATTTGAAAATTAAAGTAATTTTTTTTGCTTTAGTAGACAGATTTATAATCATTAAACATTGTTTTAAATGTCTAAAAGATTAATTAAAACTTGTAAAACTGTTGTGAAATTATTTTCACTGTTATCAGTATTTTTTATTCCTAGATTTATCACTGCTTTTAGTTTCCTATATAATCGTTGTGTTACTATTCAAATGTTGTGTAAACATAATTCTTATTACTATTATGCTTTACAAAAAAAGTGAATTATGTTCTTAAAGGCTCACTAAATAGTTTTATTCAACACTTCATACAGTTGGAGAATTTAGGGGAACACTTAGCTTATTTTTTTAGGATGGATTATTTCCTTTTATTTAAATTAAACTATAAAACTAATAAACCATATTCATATTTAATACTTATTTTTAAATATATATCTAGACCTTCATAAAATGCATACAAAAACATGTGAAAAAATTAGGTTGATTAACTTTGATGAAATTGTATACTTGATGATCATATTTTTGTCAATATCAGGAATGATATTTGTCAAATGAATTGTAAAATGTGTTGTGGACTCAAGCCTGTTTTTAGACTTTGACTTTGTTACAACATAATCAGAAAATCCTGCTGCACTTAAATAGACTGTAGGAAACTGAAGTAATGATAGCTTGTATAAATTGTTTGAAATGTTATGGATTCAGACAAACTTGACCAGAGATCATTTAATGGATGATCTGTCAGAAACTAGATCAGTTCAAAGTCCATTGTGATGTTGTAAGGAAAGAATTTCCCTTATGGAGAAGGACTAATAAAATCAAATTGTTTTTTTTTTTCTGCTTTGCTTAATAATTAATTCATGTACTAGTTAATTATTCCAGTAGTTTGTGAAACACCTAGTCAGGCTTTCTGTGGGCAAACAGTTTGGGAAACATTGACATACTATATGAAGCAGATAGTGACTCAAATTATCATATTGACAGCATTTTAACTTTATTTCTGTACAGTTGTAATAGAGTTTTAGAAAAGAACTTTGATACATGGCTCTAGCTTTAGCCATGCATTAATGAATTTAAGTAGTTTTTTTATTTTAGTTGTAGGCAGGGAGTTGATTGGTTGATGTCTCAATATACATGATCATGTATTATGGTCCGGCACTTACGCTGGGTAGGGCATGTATCCCGTATGGAAGATGAACGTATGCCAAAGGCAGTCTTTTTTGGTGAGCTAAAAGGTGGTTGACGTAACAGAGGCGCCCCACGGAAACATTTCAAAGACCAACTTAGGCATCAGCTTTCCTTGGCTGACATAGAAGAGAGCACCTGGTTGCATGTGGCATCTGAAGGATACAGCTGGAGGTCACTCACGAAGGCCGCGGGATACACATTTGAGACCAAAAAAAAATCCGCTGCCGAGGACAAATGCAGACGGCGAAAAGAAAATCTGAATTAACCACCTGCAAACAATGGTTATGCTTGCCCTGGATGTGGCAAAATATGTAGGTCACTGCTGGGGCTGCGCAGCCATGGGAAATACTGCACTCCTCACTAATCTTTGGACTCCAAGACAAGCCTTATACATGATCATTGTTAAGCTCACTATCAGTTCATTATTTAGAATTTTCTTTAAAAAAAAGCATAAAAAAAAGTTCCCCTTTCAGACCTTATTGTCTATAATAATATAATATTAATAATACATGCTTTGTCCAATACAAGAAAAAATAAATATTAATTGTTTTTTATATTTTTTTTATTTACTGTCAGATGTTTAGTCACTTTGGGAGCAGTGATCTTGAGATTTCGATGCTAGATACTCTCAGATTTGAAAGCCGGTATCTTGGATATTTTCTTAGCTCCTCTAGATCAAGATGGCAAAGAACTTTATAAGGATAGGTCTCCCATCCATCACACAACATTCAAGCACCAATGGGTTTCTTTCAAGGAGTTGAAGATAAGGTTTGAATCAGATTTATCTTTTTACTACCTCTGGCATTTTTTTTATTCGTCTCATGCTAAAAAGTGATAATTTTTTTTTGCAAATTAGAGGACAGAAGGTAATATCAACACTGGCACTGGTGTAGATGAGAGGAGCTGGCAACTGATGCTTTCTGATAGAGACAATTAAACTCTCAAGAAGGCAGTGGAACACACATTTAAGGCCAAAATAAAACCTGTTTTGAAAGACAGGTGCAAAATTCAAAAGGAAACAATTGGATCCTTGAAGGACAACAGCTTTGTCTGCATCAGATGATGAAAAATATGCATGGAGAAAGAGGCTTTGCATAATATTGATGTGTAAAAACAAATGTCACAGATGACAATCTCAGCTCTGCATGGCCTATACAAATGTCTTCCACACATTAGGCTGATTGTTGACAAAGGGCAAAAGATTAGCAGCAAAATCTCAAGTGTGATAATTGAAAAATAGAGTTAGACTTGACTCAAAACATTTTGAAAGGACTTGTAATGACAATATCAATGCAATTTCAGATTAAAACAGAAGGAAAGGCTGGATGAAGACTTGGAGAAAAGTTCATTTTCTAAATAACTTTTTTATGTAAATTTCATTGACTTTCTAGAATTTGAGTTCAATCTATTTAACTGTGTTTATTTTGTGCATAGGTAGTTCCCCTTAACGAAGCTGAGATGAGGCAGTTAAAGCAAAAGGACTGCAATGTTTGTTTCTAGGTAATGTTTTATAGACATAACATTTACCATCCTTTTTATTTATGAAAGTAAAAAAGTTTTTTTTCTTTTCTGGAGAGGGGGGGGGGGGTTTGTGTAAACTGTGGTAAAAAAAAAAATAATAAAGTTGCCCTTTCCAATCTTGTAGTCTATAGGTCAGATGATGTAAAGGTTATCTGATTCTGTGTCCTACGGCTAACGAGGGTGTCATGTGGCCAACAAAATGACAAACCACTTTACTTTTTCCCTAACTAATGTCAGGTACCCAATAGAGCTGGGTCTTTACCAGGATTTGAGCCATGGACCCTGGTTCAGAAGCTAAGCGCCTTACTACTCAGCCACCGCACCTCCCTGTTTGTGGTAATCAGGGTTTGAGTTTTGAGTTTAGGCACATGGGCACAATTTAGGCCATGTCGTTCCCAGGCTATTTTATCTTGATAGGCTATAAATATAAGTGTCAAATATGTTTAAATGTGTATAAGATGCATCTCCAGATAAAGGTGCTACAACTGACCAAATTTTTACAAAATTCATATATAAAGATAAACTAAATCATGAATAGTGATGTGCCTTTAGAACTGTTTCATGGGAGAAAAACATCTAAAATCATTTTTTTTTCTGCAGGACCAGACACAAGAGAATTCGACAACATATGTATCAGAAGATCAAAATCAGAAACTGAAATCTGCCCATTTGGAGTGTCACCAGAGAATGCTGACCATCTCCTCCAAAACTGCTCTCTTTACCAAGAGGCTGTACATGACACTGGCCCCAAAACACCTCAATAGAAAGAAAACTATATGGAGAGTTCCCTGATTTGGAAACCACTGCGAAAATAATCTCATATACTGGTCCAGTCATCTGAATGCTCCAATAAAAAAATGAGAAGGAAGAAGAAAGAAGATTGTATGTACCATTTTTGTTTGTTTGAGGATGGGGAGAAAAGTGTTCTTAGAATTCAAACACCAAAAGTATGTGTCTTTATGAATTCAATGTAATTGATACTAGGCTTTTTGGGCTGAAAATAAAATGCAGGAAATTTTATTGGAAGTGCAGAAAAAAAAAAGAGTTTTTAGCCAAAATAAACACTGTATAGCCTGAGAACAAATCAGGCGGAAGAACCAAGGGTAATGCTAGTATACTATAGAAGTAGAATCTTTTTTTTATGCTTGCAACTTCATTGATGCATAAGTGTCACAAACTGCTTGTTAATGTGATATGAAACATAATTTGTTTTTTTTTGGTACACATATAATCACTCTAAAAAAATTATTTCTAAGATAGATAACTGTCTCTAGTAACCTGCTAGTGGACCATGATGAACCTTTTTCTATCTTGCTTTGTATGATATAAACTTTCCTAGTTTTGACTTTAAATTGTCATTCTAGTTGTGTCAGTTATGCTTATAGGCTGTTAGACAAAAATAGTGAAAACAAGAGTACATAACATTTTCTAAAGAAATTTTAAATATTTTGCATTTTTAGGGAAGCAACATGGCTATCAAAAAGCAGAGACGATACAAACCTCATTAGATGGAGAGTTTTATTTTGTTGGTAAAGTCCTTGGTTTTGAGCCAGCAGAGAAACATAGAAAGGTAATTTGTCAACATTTCAGATTTATCACTAAGAGAAAAGCAGAAAAGCTTTGATGGGCAGCATCTCTGTTGACCCAGTGATCCATCAAACTTGTGGAACAAGTGATGGTGAAGATGTTCATTACAGTGCTTATGTCTGGCAACACTGAATGACTTACATTTTTAGTTCATGCTTTTCAAAATTTAGTGATGAAAGCTGAATTGAAGCCTTCATCTCTGGCCAGTAGTTTATTATTGCTTTTGATTAGCACAACTTCCATGCTCCTATAGCAAGCACAGTGCATTCTGGTTCAATAACTTTTGTTGACATATTGGGGGGGGGGGGGGGAAAGGATATTGGTGAGTCCTTCCTTTAGGCTCTCAGCAAGCACAACGTGGAATCAAATCAAAAATACCTTGTCTACAATGTGATTTCAATTGAAGCTCTCCTCACATACATACTCAAGCAGTTTATAGCTTAGCATTTATAAATTGTATAATGTGTTATGTTTATATGTGTGATTTTTTTTTATGATTTAAAGAAAGAAACTTAAGGATTTTAATTTTTATTCTTTTTGAAATATGTAAGGAATGTTAGTGTATTGTTGGCAACATTGTTGGTGTAAAAATGTACTTTCACTTGGTAGCCAAGAATGCTTATAACTGATATATAATTAATAATAACAATTAATAATAATAATTAACAATAATTTAATACACAAAATGTCCAAAGACACACAATTGTATTAAAAATGTCTGATATTTATGTTGCCAACAATTGCTTTATTGTTTCAATGTTATAGACATTGGAACCTCAGCATTAGGGTCAAATGGTCAGTGCCCCACCAATATTTTTTTTAGATTTATCAATTGGCTATGAACTAAACTGCATTAATCGGAAGCATTAGCTTTCTAAAAAGTAAAATAAAGTCTATTGGCAGATGATGAAAAGGTCTGTTTCTCTGGCCCATGGTTAACAAGGTTGTCATGTCCCCAGCACAATGACCAACTGGCTTTTCTTTTTCTCTAACTTATATTAGGTACCCATTAGAGCTGGGTGGACTCCGAGGTATGCTAAAGATCCCGAAATTAAAATACCTGTCTTCAGAAAATTAAATGTTTAGTTTTTCTTTATGTTACTACAACTTTTTATTTGTTATAACTTTTTTTCATTGAATATAAACATTTCATGAATTATTACATAACACTTATCATTTTGCAGGGCCGTACACATATATGTAAAATACATGCTAGATCTATGAGTGTAGAGAAAGATATTCATTATGAGCTGCTGGCTAGATTATGCCCAAACAGTACAGGTATGTATTCACATTATTATGTCTATATTTATGGGGCAATTAACAATGTTAAAAGAAGTGGGATGTGTAGCTGTTTTGGATAAAATCTCTCGGCTCCCTATCAATGGGGCTTGAGCTGAGTTGTGTTTGCTGAGCCTCTAAATGCAGTACAGAAACCTTTTTACTCGTTTCCACTAAAAGAGATTAGACCATGAGCATGTTATAAGCATGAAAGATGCGCTCTATAAGAAAATAATTAGAAAAATAAAGGAATACCTTGTAGTGAATGGAAAGAGCAAGGATATTTATTTGGTAAAAAATTAAATGACTCCAGATTAATACATTAAAATCCTAAATAAGAACCCTTAAAATGCAAAGTAGCGAAACTTTATTGAAAACTTATAATCAGCCACTACATAAAACATTCACTAACCCTAACATATGACAATCAATGACTACAAAACATTTATAGCTGCCTTTTAGCCTTTTAAGCCAACAATCAGTTGCCTGTTTGCAACTTGCTTAGAACATAAGACTCCATAAAGTTATTAGAGCAATTGAAACTATTTTACCAAGCTGGGTTCAAAGAAGTACTCAAATTTAGTGTTGAGATATTACAGTGAGACTTTCCTAATCCTATTTGATGTTGAGATGAGACTTTGCTAGTCATATTTGGTGTTGAGACATTACATTGAGATTTTCCTAGTCATACTTTGATGTTTAGACTTGACTACTTTCTCTTTCTTCCATTCAAGTTTATACTTTCACTCTGCAATCTAATACTTGATACTCTTTCTATTATTGACAAATTCATGTATGAATACAAGCTATTTGATAGCAATTACTTCATTTTAATGTACATTAGCTTTAAAAACTGTGTATTCATCATAATGTAGTTACCACAATGATAGTTATTGTTTACAAATTTAATTCTCTCACAAACTATGTTCTTTCCTCTCAACAAACACTCTTAATGTTAATCTTCTCATCTACTCTTGATAATGGTATACAGAAGTAAACCTAGATTTCCATTTGAATCAACTTACATTTAAAGAGAAATTCTTCTTCTTCTTCTTCGTTCTCATTGTTATGTTGGAGTGTTCATATGACTAGACCAATACATGAGATGAACTGGGCAGTGGTTTCCAAATCAGGGAGCTCTCCATATAGTTTTCTTTCTATTGGGGTGATTTTGGGCCAATGTCTTATGCAGGCCTCTTGGTAAAGAGAGCAGTTTTGGAGGACATGGTCAGCATTCTCTGGTGATACTCCACATGGGCAGATTTCACTGGTTCCAATTTTGAGCTTGCGGTACATGTGTTGTCGCATTCTGTTGTGTCCGGTCCTGAGTCAAAAGATTAGACGTTGGTCATGTCGGGATAGCTTATAGTAAGCATCATCTTTCTTGTGATTTGGATGAGAGCTCGTCCATTTCTCATTTATTTTATTTACAATTAATTTCTTCATTTCTTCTGGATAGAGTGCAGAGTTTATTTGTGAGTTGGTTCTCCCACTCTTGGCGAGTGTGTCAGCCTTCTCATTTCCTTCTAGTTGTATATGAGCTGGTATCCATTGGATAACAGTTTTTTTGCTGTTGTTGTTGAGCTTTGTAAGTGCTGTTCTAAGGTGTTTAATATAAGAGGAATCAGAGTTTTGCAAGCTTTGGAGGGTTGTTTTCGCATCGGTTAGAAAGACAATCTGACTTTGTGGGGAACTTGGATGATTTGCTATCATGGTAGCAGCTAGTGCTTCCCTTTCTGCTCTGTGACTGTCAGAGAGCTCTCCAGTTGCAATGGAATTTTCTAGTTTTCCTCCATCTGGCCATTCGATAAGTATTCCAGCTCCTCCATTTGTGGTGGCTTTATGGGATGAGCCATCCGTGTAAAATCTGATCCACTGATTGCTAGGGTAATTGGTATGTAGAAAACAGTTCACTATTTCCTTGAGCTCTGTTGGTCTGTTAACAGATTTTCTTTTTATGTTTTCAATATGGTCCCTTATAGTAGGAAGAGGGCTTTCGTCCCAGGGTGGAGATTCATTATGGTTTATTGAGGATTCCAGAGTAATTTTTTCAAGTTGGTGTTTCTTTTTTAGGCTTAGAGATTCCTGTATGAAATTGGTCCTTTTGAGATGGTTTTTGTGCCAGTTTTGTGCAGCGGTTTTCTCCATAGCTCTTATGGGTGTTGTTTTCATTGCTCCTGTCATTTTCCTTAGACCAATATTTTGAACCTTGTCTATTTTTCTTAGGTTGATTTGGGCTGCTGAGCCCCATGCTGTGGTTATAAGAGAAATAAATCTGAATAGTATTTATTTAGAATCTTGTCATACTGATTATTTTGATAGTGACTCCATATTGTCTGTGTTTTTATGCTTTTTTTCTTCTAAGTTTTGAATTAATCTTTTGTTTGTTAATGAATTGGTTAAAAAACAAAAGAGGTCTATTGTTGTTTTTTTTATTTTTACTTTTTTATTTGCTTTTATCAATAGGAGCGGAAATTCGTAGTGTTGGCACAGAAGCTGGAATGTTTGCTATCAGGGTTCATAGGAAGATGGCTACAGAGAAAGATTTTCTGGAAGCAGTAAATAAAGTCATCAAAGCCTACGCCAAATCTAGTGCAACTCCTTGCTACATGACTTACAATGAAATCAATAGTAGCTTGATAGAAATGGCTACTAGAGAATCAGTACAGAACTTGTGTTTACTCACTGATCTGATTTTAAACTTAAGTGAATCATTGTTTGTATTCATGATGTTTTATTTCAACTTATTAAATCATGGTATCTTTCTTATTAAATATGTTGTCAGTGTGGTTTTTACTTTTGTCAGTAATTTGTTACATCTGGATGTTCCTTTGCAATTTAAGATTATTGCATCCCAAACCTCCTGCAGGATAGCTGGGAATGAGTATGGGCATTTCATCTAGTAGGGTAGCTAATAGAATCTGAACATGAATGAACTAGATCAGTGTGCTTGATACTCAGGGCATTAAAAAGCAATGCATGAACAGTACCCAGATGTGGCTTAATATCAATTGATAAAGACACTAGAAAGCATTATGAAAATAATTCTTCAAAAATCAAGTGTACAGAAATAATTTTTTGGGTAAATAGGTTGGCATGTCTTGAGCTTATTTAAAACATAAAAATATATTTTTAAAAATTTAGACAATTAGGTTCCAAACCAAATTGTTGTCATTCAAGTTTGTAAAATTAGGCTTCTAATTACTATTACAATGGCTGCATTGTATATATAAGTACTTGCTTAAATCAATAAGATTTGAGCATTTCTTGTGTAACAGTTAACAGTTGAAAATGTAATAATGCTGAAAAGCGTGCTGCAAATAGTAACAGAGGATCTAGACATTAAAATATTTATGCTAAATAAATTTTAACTTTGGGATGCTGTGGGTGAGAGGTTAAGTGCTTGTCTTCCAAACTGAGGGGATCTAAGGGTTCAAATCTTGCTGAAGAATGGGATCTTTGATTCTTACGATGCCTGAGCCCCTCCTGCCCGAAGCTTACTAGTTAAGGCGCCAGTTACTTGCCTTTACCCCTTCTCCTGATAGTGAGAACAGTTCCACCGGACTCAATATCTGAGCCACACATGAAGGCCATGAGTTGGACTGGTTGTCAGAGGCTATTCGAGATGCATGCCATTTGGAAGCATTTTATAGGTAGTGGAGTGCTTTCATCCAGTACCACTTCCGGCAATAACAACCTTGCTGGCTACCCACCTAGGAGAAGGAAAACTCTGAATTCAAACCTCTGTTGCTTTGCAGCTATACCCAATCATGGAAAAGACTTCGGGAGTCAACCCTGAGGAAAAATCAGGAGCTGGCGACCCTAAGGCAGTTTGCAGCACCCAGTGCTACACTCTGGCAGAACCTGCGACGCCGCTAACCCCAAACTGTATCGGCACTGCCGTTCCTTTGGATACATCAGCTGCATGGAGAGGGAGGAACTGATGTGTGGGCAACATCGTTCCAACCACAGCTAATGCCCAGACATTCATCTCACCGAGATGATCCATAGGAGGCCATAGAATGATGCCTGAGAGTCCAACCAAATCTATTGGGCACCAGACAGTGGTTGGGGAAAGTAACGCTAGTTGGTCATTGTGGTACTTTACTTCTTACAGGGTCATTATCTGTAGATAAAAGTTGCATTGTATAATACGATTTTTACAATAGAGTTGGGTGGCTAATATGATTAAACACAATTAAACTTCAACTATAATTCACAAAAGTGGACTAAACAAGAAGATGGAACATATTAAAACTCTTTTATTGTCTCCCCTACTTACTATTATTTTCTCTAACATTGAACTGGTACTCTTGTGTTCAACATTCTAGGCCATTTAGAGTAGGGTCATAAATACAATTGACTGATGTTTCACAAAACCAATGTTTATGTAAGCATCCAATGTATACATCTCATGACAGTGACACATACATTATATAACAAATAGCAGTATTAACCTGGATTTTAATAGCCAAGATGTAGGTTTTGTTTCATTTAATTTTTTTATTTGAAAAATATTTTATTACAATATAATTATTCTACAATGCTGTCAGAAAGCAAACATCCCAGTCTACAACATAGTGCCCCCCCCCCCCCACCCCTGGGTCAAAACAATTAGGCTTCAAGGAAGTAAGAAAACAAGACTTCATTAGGAATGGAAAAGCATTGCTCTAGTCTTGGTTGGGAAGAGAGTCTTTATGACCATGTCAACAATCCCAACATTCTGTTTCACAAATGGAATGGGGATTGTTGAGTGTGGTAAAGAGCAGGAAGATGGCAGGAGTTCTTGGTGTGCTTAGCAGTCTGCCAATCTCTAGCCCCCGTGTCTGGAGCTTCTGAAGCATTGGAAATAGTAGTGTGATACAGACACCAAGTAGGATCTCTTCCAGACAGAACAATCATTTCAGTCAGGCTGGTGAGAGGAAGCTTTTGTTATTTTTTGCTGGCCTATTGTTTCACAAGCCTTCAGTTCAACTCTTCAGACAGTTTTGAAAAAAAGCTTCAATGAACTAAAAAAGCTTCAATGAACTCAAAAACCTTAGACCATGTAAAATTTTATAAAAAGAAGAATTCCATCAAATCAAATCATAGCTATGTATACAAATTCAGCTTGTAAGTAAAATTAAAACTTAACAAAAATGTAAAATAAAAAATTAATAAAGTACAAATTTAATGAAACCTCTGTGGTTTTACACAAATACTTTTTAAAAAATCATGATAGAAACTAATGACTTATACATGTGACCAACACAAATCATGTCACAAAAAATTACATTATTAATTCAATAGATTGTGCACACACAAAATGAAGAAGCAATAAAGTATAGCTCGGGAAGAATCAATTCAAATGCATTTTAGCATCCAATACTTTACAGTTTATATTTTTAATAATAACAAAAAGCTTTACGCAGTTTATAGTTTGTATGATTGTGAAATAGATTAATGTATGAACTTGGTTGTATATAAACTTTGTACATTGTCAATATCTATATGTTACAACATCTAATCACAGAAAAAATATACCAAGACCACATCATAGCATCATTATCAGAAAGACAACTACAGTGGTATTTAACATTGAAATCATGTAAAAAATTAAAAAAAGGAAAATTCCAACCTTAACAGCTAATAATCAACCTTTGCATAATATACACACTATCCATATGGATATTTACAACAACAAAAACAATCAAAGCTAGCTTTCCCAGTTCAGTGATAGGATTCCAAGGTTGAGTAAATTACTATTTTAATATATATAGAGATTTTTTTTAAAAATTTTGCTACAAAATTTCAAACATCTTTTTTACTAACATAAAATATAAATTTTTAATGGTACAAAATAATAGACTGGTACAAAATAAAATAAAGTGAAAAAGAAACATTTTCCTAAAAGAGAAATATGATAATTAATGAAATGGTGGATACTTGAACATTCATCTGTCTAGTGGATACTTGCACATTCAACTGTCTGGTGGATACTTGAACATTCATCTGTCTAGTGGATACTTGAACATTCAACTGTCTGGTGGATACTTGAACATTCATCTATCTGGTGGATACTTGAACATTCATCAGTCAGGTGGATACTTGAACATTCAACTGTGTTATTGCTTTAAAAGTTAATAAATGAAACTTTTGCGCTGAAAAATAATGATACAAATATGTAATTAGTTACTAGCTATTTGAATTGTATATAATTATTAAATACATCTTGACACTATCATAATGATAACCATTCAATATGCCCATTTCTTCCCAGATTCAACAAATTAGAATCTTTCAAAGATAACAGAAAAAAAAGAAAAGTTTTTAAAGAAAACTGATTAGATACTTAAGATTAAAAAAAGGACTCCTTATGACAAGGCAATTATTAGTTGTTGAATATAAACTTAGCAAGTTGCAAAATACCATAAAATCAGTTTTTCTAGTTTTTGAGATCTAAACATGACAGTCAGATGGTCATACTACCACACAAAACTAATAGCAGCTCTTCCATTTTTGTAAGCCAGTAATAATAAGGCTTGTCTAAGAGTCCGAAGATTAGCGAGGAATGCAGTATTTCCCGTGGCTACACAGCCCCAGCTGTGTCCTACATATTTTGCCACATCCAGGGCAAGATAGTAAAATATGTCTATAAACAACTTATATAAATGTTTATTCACAAACCTTCTATTTACTCAACTCTCCTTGGCAACTTTGACTTTGTTAGGTCAACATATGAAGGGGCCTTAAAAAAAAACAATTTACAACTCATGTTAAAATGTCATTGCATAATTTTATACAAACACTTATATTAGAGCTATTGTTAACTTTACAAATATATTATAGTTACTGTTGATGTGTGTTTTATATAGGTTGCACCAATCGGTGTTTGGGAGTAACATCCTTTGTAACTGTTGTTGTCAACCAATATGGCGTTAGATTAAACAGCTGATTTCATAAACAGCTGATTTCATGTCTTATAAGTTATATCCAGAGTCTTGTTATTATTCGTTCATAATAATCAACATGGTGGCAGCGGTAACAAGAACTATATTTAGATTTATATCAGTGATATAAATCTAGTTAAATTTAAAAAAAAAAATAGATCTAAAGTGTAGATCTAGAATCTAGTAGATTCCAGAGTCTCAGTCTAGAATATTATTAAATATATATATAGAGGCTCAGGGTTATTCAGTTACGGTAGATATACTATAGTGAAGTTTTCGTGGAAGATGGCAGAAGGTCTACTTAAACCACCAACAGAGTTAAAAGTGACTGAAGGTAATGTCAGTGAAAACTTTCGCCAATGGAGAAGACAAGTGGAACTGTTACTGTTAGCAATAGAAGCTGAAGAAAAACCTAAAATCAGACAAAAAGCAATAATATTACATTGTGCTGGACCTCAGGCCCAAGAGATTTGTGAGCAGTTGCAGCATGATGAGAATGAAGACGTAAATGACCCGCAAATATTACTAAAGAAATTACACGACTATTACAACCCCAGAAAAAATGAAGTTCTGGAAAGTTTCAGATTTTGGAACATAGAAAAGGTGTCATCTTGTGATGTGTTCATTACGCAGCTTAGAGCTCAGGCTGAAAAATGTAATTTTAAAGAAAAGGATAGAATGATTAGAGACAAGATTATATTCGCTGTGGAGAAAAGATTGCAGGAGAGATTACTGAATCACGATGATCTTACCTTGAAGAAGTGCATAGAGATATGCCAAACATACAAGCAAACTGCAAAAGGATTGGCAGAGATAAATAAGGAAACTGTTGTGAAGAGAGATAAGATAGAACAGAAGAAAAATGACAACAGAAACAACCTAATAGATTGCTGGTTTTGTGGAGGCAGACATGCAGTGAACAGAACAGCATGCCCAGCTTGGGGAAAAAATTGCAATAAATGCAAAGGCAAAAATCATTTTGCAGTTAAGTGTAAGACTAAGAATAAAATACATATGCATAATGCAATGGATGAATTTGACCAAGAGGAACAATTAAACTCAATTAATGTGTTAAACATAAATAGGGTCAGAATGACAGCACTATTCATAATAAATAGTCAACAAATAAGATTTCAACTGGACACAGGAGCAGATGTTAACATTATATGTAAGAAATACGTTAAAAAGACACAAATTAAGAAGAGTGTTCAAACATTAACAATATGAAATAATTCCAAATTAAAAACCGAGGGCACTGCTAACTTAATAATAACAAATCCTAAAAACAAAAAGAATTATTTGTTAACATTCACAGTTGTAGAGAACCACTATCAATCCTTATTAGGCGGTGAACATGCCAAAGTTTAAGTCTGATCACATTAAATGAAGATAGATTCATATCACAAGTAAACACAATGGATTGTCATCTGGGAGATTTAGGTGAAACATCATTAACTATCAATGAGAACATAGCTCCGGTGGTATCACCTTGTCGTAATATACCATTTGCATTTCAAAAGAAAGTGGAAGCAGAAATAGAGACATTAGTAAAAAGGAAAATATTAATTCCTGTAAATGAACCTACAGATTGGGTCAGCCAGATGGCTGTGGTTCAAAAGCCAAATGGGGATTTAAGGATCTGCATTGAACCAAGACATCTAAACACTGCTTTAAAAAGAGAACATTTTAAGTTACCAACTATGGAAGCTGTAATGCCACCGTTCCTAAATGCTAAAATATTTTCTAAATTGGACGTAAAGGAGGCTTACTGGCATGTACGTCTAGATGAAAAGTCTAGTCTACTAACAACCATGATCACACCATATGGGTGGTACAGATGGTCAAGACTTCCTTTTGGACTAAGTGTAAGTGGAGAAATATTCCAGAAGAAGTTAACAGAAGCATTGTTAGGATTAGAAGGATGCATTAATGTGGCTGATGATATCGTGATTGTGGGATGTGGTCAGTCCAAAGAAGAAGCAGAAAAAGATCACTCTGACAAACTGAAGAGATTAAGAGAGAGATGCAAAGAGAAACGCATTAAATCAAATGAAACAAAAACAAAAACAGTATAGAAACAAGACCAGATAAGTTTCATGGGACACTGCATTAGTGCACAAGGCATAAAGCCTGACACAAAGAAGATCAAAGCTATTCTGGAAATGAAGAAACCAGAAAATAGCCAGGAAGCAAGAAAATTATGTGGAATGGTGCAGTATTTGTCAAAATTTTTGAACAATCTAGCCGAAGTGTCTCAACCATTAAGAGAACTAACAAAGAAAGATTGCAATTTTAGATGGACTGAAAAATGTGAAGAGGCATTCAACAAGATAAAAACAATGATTACCAATACTCCAGTTTTTATATTCTACAACCCTGACAAGAAACTGGAAATACAAGTGGACAGTAGTCAACATGGACTTGGAGCTGTACTAATGCAAGAAGGACAACCAATAGAATTTGCCTCTAGAGCATTGACACCAACTGAAAAACGGTGGGCTCATTGAAAAAGAACTACTTGCCGTGGTTTTTGGGCTAGAAAGATTTAATCAATATACATTTGGAAGACATGTCATAATAATAAATGATCATAAGCCACTTGCAAACATCTTAAGGAAGCCTCTAAACCAGGCTCCAAGAAGATTACAAAACTTGATGTTAAGGAGCAATCGTTATGATTTCTCATTTCAGTGGGTAGAAGGAAACAGTTTACACATTGCTGACACATTATCACGACTGTGCAATCAAGAAGAGAAGCAAGATGAAGTTTTTAACATATGCCAGACACAAGTTGTGGACATACCGGATCCATTATTAGAAAGAATAAAACAAGAAACAGACTTAGATGACACATTAAATAAATTATCAAAGCAAATTATGAATGGATGGCCTCAAAGAAAACAAGATTTAGACAACATGATAAGAACATATTTTGATTTTGCTGATACTTTGGGACTTAGTAATGGAGTAATTTTGAAAGGAGAAAGAATAGTCATACCTTTCAGTATGCGTCAAGAAATGAAGAAAAACCTGCACACAGCACACATTGCATATGATGGAATGATGAGGAGGCCCCAACAGACGATATTCTGGCCAGGCATGGCTGATGAAATAAAGCAGATGGCAGACATGCACTGCTTGTCAAGAAAGAAAACCTATGAACCAGAGAGAAACACTTATACAACATGATGAAGGAAATGTTCCATGGGAAAAAGTTGGAGCTGACCTGATGGAAGTGGATGGAAGACGGTATCTAATTACTGTTGATTATTACTCTAATTTTACTGAGTATGATTATCTTTCAACAACAACATCACAAGATGTGATAAGAAAATTAAAAGGACAATTGTCGCTGCCTAGTTTTAGTTGTAGGCATGACGACGTGAATGTGTCCGTGTGTTGTAGGTATTGTTCCTTAAGTAGATACTCTCTCATACGCACTATATTTGCAGGTGCGTGCGTATACTAGCGTACTCAATTCTTCAAGCACAAACGTTCCGAAACATTAATAAATGCTCTTGTAGCAGACGATAATTTTATTATACATAAAATATAATTCACAAAATATACTGGCGACTTCAGCCGTCACAAAATATAAACCAATAAATACTGGCTGCTCATGCCATGTAGAATAGGTAATCACATCAATGAAATGTTCACAATATAAGTCCGAAGAAATCTCTCAAGTTAACATAAGATCAAATTCATTAAGGTACATATTACAGACAGAGAAAATCGTACATCCACTCTCTGCTGGAGTTCTTCACTAACTAGTTAACATTGACCCTTATTTTAGAGTCCTTTAACTTATTCATGTGTTCTCAGCACGGAATATTACAATGGGTGACTGAGTGTCACATCATGTCACAGAGGTTCTAAAACTGGACTGTGACATACGCCCCACACTCCAAAAAGATTTTTGACCAAAAATCTTTGACAAGTATATTTTACATCAATATCACTGAACAAATATATATATGAGCTTAGTACCTTATTCCATGAAGTGCTGTAAGTTCACTTCAATTGCTCATATCATCTTATATAATCTTAG
Source organism: Biomphalaria glabrata (assembly GCF_947242115.1). Classification (NCBI taxonomy): domain Eukaryota; kingdom Metazoa; phylum Mollusca; class Gastropoda; family Planorbidae; genus Biomphalaria; species Biomphalaria glabrata. The sequence goes on from NC_074717.1 coordinate 48,062,420, forward strand.
TAATTATGTATAACATCATATAAATTACTGAGTCCAAAATGTATAATCATTTATATACTTAATTCACTGAGAGCAAAATCACTGAAATATCACACTAATTGTAATGAAAAGTACCTCCATCAAGTGTTAACAGCTTTATGCATACATTTGTACTGAAAAAATTTGTACATGCAATCACATGCTAATCAATATAAAAAAGGAAAAAAATATATAAGTTATACCACATCCAATGTTTTACTATAATTGTAGATGCACAACATTATCAATGTGTATCATTTGACACACTGAGTAAATTTACTCAAAATGATTACAGAAAAAAATTAATGTTTATTTACAATTGTGATGTGCTGTGTCAAAATATTATTCTAAGTTTTGCCATCATCAAGAAAAATAAAAAAAATTAGAGACATGTCAATCCAGTTCAAGGTTGACCTTGCATAAGACTACTATAAATAGTCTGAGTGTAGTATTGAAGTACAATAGTAAACAAATTTCCATGTTTATAAACATTCATTGTAGTATTCAGGTATGTAAAAAATTTTAGACAATACTTACATCTGTGAGTTGTTATGAAAAAAAATTTAGGTCAACAGTTCAAGTAGTTCACTGTTGTTTACATCTCATTGTTTACATTGCTGTGCATGATCAGTAATAAAGTACAATATATACACACAAAATAAACACATCTGGTATTTGTCATATTACAAGTTGACAATAAAATACAATGAGTAAATAGATGATCTGTTATTGATCATAAGCATAAATGTCATCATGACCCAAAAGAAAAGTGTAACAATAAAGTGTCATGACCTATTTGAAAAATGTGTAGAATGTTAATTTGCTTAGTTGACTACTTCTACTTGTTTCTAAGTGATTTTTACTGCTTATTTACTCTATCAGAATGTCCTGGCTGATGTGTTTAATGTCATTATTATCACTTGCTTCATTTTCATGTATTATGTATCTGGATAAAAAGTCAGCTATTACATTTTCATGTCCTGGAATGCTTTGTAAGTCAAATTTGTAATCTGAGAGAATGAGTGTCCATCTGTTTATCCTGTCATTTTTTAGCTCTTTTCTTTTTAGTGCCAGTAATGGTTTATGATCACACTTAATGCTGAAAAATCTTCCTAACAAGTAATTCTTGAGTTTTACAACTGACCATACAATGGCTAATAATTCTTTTTCAATCACTGAGTATTTTCTTTCTGTTTCAGATAGTGTTCTACTGATGTGTACTATTGGCTTAAAAAATGACTCTCTTTGCTGTAGTAAGCATGCCCCAATACCAGTGTTGGAGGCATCAGTGTATAGTGATATTGTTGATGTTGGGTCAATACTGGCTAATTCTAGTTTCTCATTAAATTTATCTTTTAAGTTGCTTAATGCTAGTCTACTTTTTTCATCCATACAAATTGTGTTTCCATGCTTCTTTTTAGTAAATTCAACAAGGGGTTCAATTATCTGTGCATAATTTGGAATGAACTTTCTATAAAAGTTGCAAAGTCCTAATAATGATCTCATGTCTTTCTTAGTCCTAGGTTCTTTTATGTTTTTAATCTTTGTTAGGTTTGTTTCAGTGGGTGTGATTTTGTCATTGGTAATGCAATATCCTAAGAATTGGATTTCAGGCTTGGCTAGGTTTAATTTCTTGGGGGCTAATGTCATGTTGTGTGTTCTTAGTCTTGAAAATATTTGCTCTAGTACATGAATGTGTTCCTGTTGTGAGTTGGTGAAAACACAAATGTCATCTACATAAGACAATACATTATTTATGCCTTCTAATAATTTTGACATGCATTTCTGAAATGTGGCTGTACTATTTATTAAGCCGAATGGCATGACATTCCAGACATAGATACCTTCTAGGCCTGGCATAGTGCATTTGAATGCAGTATATTCCTTAGAGTCAGGGTCCATTTTAATCTGCCAGAAGCCTCTGTTTAAGTCCATTGTTGTGAATAGGGATGATTTACTTAAAGTTGTAATTATACTGTCAGTGGGGTTCTGGGTCTATGATTGTGCATTTGTTTATTTCTCTAAAGTCACAGCAGATTCTTACGCCACTGTCTTTCTTTTTTACAATGACCATGGGTGATGCATATTTACATGTTTCTGATCTCTCTATCTTCCCATCTTTGATTAAGTTGGTCATTTCTGTTCTAACTAGGTCCTCGTATGCTTTGGGGATACTATAGGCTTTTGTCTTAGTTGGTAGTGCTTTGTTGAGTTTTATTGTGTGTTCTATCAGATTGGTACATCCTAGCTTTTGTGTAATTACATCACTATATTTAACTGTCAAATTCTGTAACATATCATTTTCAATATTTGGACTACTGTTGTGTGTGGTGTTTATGGTGCTTGCTATATGTTCTTGTATGTTGTGTTTGGTTTCTACATCAAGTTCAATTATATCTGTGTCAGTTATTTGTCTCTTATCCAATTTAACAAGTTTATCAATATTGAGTTTGCATTCTCTACCATCTTTATCAATGATGTACACTTTGTTATTAATTCTCTCTATAACTTTAAATGGTCCCTCATTCTTATCTTTACAGTGTTTGTTTTCTATCTTAACAAAAACTTGGTCACCTACATTTAGTGTTCTTAGTTTTCTATTTCTGTTTTTTATTTTCCTATGCCTTTCTAGATTTTTGTCCATGTTTATCTCTGCTAGTTTTATTCCTTGTCTAAGCTGTTGTTTGGTCTGAATTATCCAAGGATGGTACTGTTCTATGTTCTCTAAGTTTAACATGTTGTCGGCCCATAACTCTAATGGTCCTTTAGGTTTTCTGTTAAATACAAGCTCATAGGGGCTGAATTTGGTGGTTTCATGGATGCTAGTGTTGTAGGCAAATATAGCATAGCTAAGAGTCTGGTCCCAGGTACTCATTGAGTCTCTTTCTAGCTTATATATCATCTGTTTTACAGTTCTGTTCCATTTCTCTATGACTCCATTTCCCTGTGGTGAGTAGATAGTGCTATGGACGAGGTGGATGTTAGTCATTTCTGCAAATGCCTGGTTAAGGTGGGACTTAAAGTTTGATGCATTGTCTGACAGTAACTTATTAGGGAATCCAAATTTAAGAAAAAGTGTTTTTAAACAATTACATATGTCAATAGCCTTTATATCTTTTAGAGGAAATGCCTCTGCCCATCTAGTGGACATGTCAATGATACCCAAAATATATTTATTCCCTTTACTGCTGGTAGTTAGGGGTCCCATTATGTCCATGGCAATTTTGTCCCAAAAATAGTGAGATTTATCTGATTTTTCTAATGGGGCTCTAGTCACTGTTTTTTGTTTGGCACATTTTGTGCAACTGTTTACATAGTTCTTAATGTCCTTTCCCATCTTTGGCCAGAAGAATTTGTTGGCTATCTTAGTATATACTTTTTTTTTTCCTAAGTGTCCTGCTGTGGGGTCATCATGTGCCATATTTAATATTTTAGCTCTTAAAGTTATAGGGATCAGGATTTGAAGTCTAGTACAGTTTTCTTTCCTGTTGTATCTAATGGCTAAGTTGTTAATTTCTATAAGGTGGTTATTTAAATTTATCTTGTTATAATCTTTGCTTAAGAGGTCTTGTATTGTGGTGTCATTTTTCTGCATAGCTATTAGTTCCTCCCTAGTTATGCCTATTTCATTAAGTAATACAGTGGGGCATTCTATTTCTGGTGTTATTTTTTTGTGTGATCTGGTTTCAACTAATAATGCCTCATGCTTGAATAGGGAATACTTTTGTCTATCTTCCGCCCATTGCATAACTTCTTCTAGTGTTGGATCTTTTACACCTTCTACATTGCCTATTATTAGATCTTGTGCTGGGGTGTCCATGACTATGGCTTCTAGTTCTCCTGTAATACAGGGTGATTCTATTAGGACTTTAGCGGTCTTGCAAATATCAAATTTTTGTATGTTTGCATAGGTCACTTTTACTGTAACTTCCAGATACTGTCCTGGTTCAACTAAAGAGGCTTTAACTATTATTGCCGTGGCTCCACTGTCACGAATTGATCCTACTTCTTTAGAATTGACATAGGATGGAAAGACTTTTATTTTGGACTTATTTGATTGCATATAGGCTACATTTTCCTCTCTATGGGTGTTGGTGTTATTGCCATTGTTGTTTCTATTGTTTCTATTTCCGCTATTGTAGTTGTTTGGGTGGTTGTTTGTGTGGTAGTTAAATTGGTCCCTTCTAGATTGTCTGTTGTTTCTATTATAGTTATTGTGTTTGTAACTGTTTGTAAAATTTCTTCTTTCATTGGGACTTGCACTCTGGTGTGGTCTATATGGTCTATTATTGTAATTATTATTGTGCTTATAGCTGTTTGGGTTGTAGAAATTAGTGTAGCTTCTGTACCTATAATTGTTATTGTAGTTTATAGGAGCTTTGCATTGGTTTTTCACGTGACCTCTTCTCCCACAATTGAAACAAGTCTTGGTGTTAGACCATTTGTATTTATCATTGTTGTTGTTGTTGGATGTTGTTGCTGTGGCTGCAAGTTGGTATAGCTCTCTTTTGTCAATGGTGTGTCCAGGGTGACTGTCTTTAAATAAATTTAGATTCGTTATCAGTTCAGTCTCTGTCTTGATCTTTTTTTCTTTAAGGAAAGTAAATACCAAGTCTGTCACGTTGTTGAGGACATTGTCAATAAGTAGCATGTCTAGGATTTGTGTCGGGTCCTTGATGTCACATTTTGCTAGCTCTAACCATTTTATCATATTAGTCCTCATGTCGAATATTATTCTATTAAAGTCCCCATCTTTTTTCAATTTAGTGTCCCTGAACAGCTTACGATAGAAGTCTGAATTTTTCCCGAAGTGCTCTAGTAATCTAGTCTTTACTGCCGCATAGTCTTTCTTTTGGTCTACAGTTAAAGTGGAAATGATGTTGAGGGGTTCTCCCGACAAGTTTGCTAGTAGGTGTTTGGCCATGTCCTCATTGTTAAGATTATAAGTTGAGGCAATATGCTCAAATTGGACTAAATAGTTTTCAAGTGTTTCATCTTTTGAATTGTATTTATGGAATTTAGAGATGAATGGCTTTGTTGTAGACTGTTGGGTTATAATGTTGGGATTTGTTTTGGCAGCTTCTAGTTTGGCTAACTCTACTTTGTCCTGGCTTTCTCTTTGTTTAGTTTCTAGTTCTTTTAATTCTTTTTGATGAGCTCTTTCAGCAGCTCTTTCTTCCCTATCTTTATCCTTTTCTATTCTATCTTTTTCTTTATCAGCCCTATCTCTTTCCTCCCTTTCTCTCTTTTCAGCCTTTTCTAATTCTTTTTTGATAAATTCCTTTTTCTCATCCCCTTCTAGTTCCATGACTTTCACTAGTTCTAAAATTTTGTCATAGGAAGACATGTTTAATGCTTAGTGTGCTCAAAATAATTAGTTAATTAAGTGAGGAAGAATGTACTGTGTTATGCTTATTAATACAGTGTGTGTCAATTATTTTACATGTGTGTATTATACAATAATAAAAAATTTCAATCAATGGTTATAATGTAATGACAGAATGTAATGAGAATTGTCAAACAAATGTATCGATCTAGATCAAAATTTACTCATTAGTTACTCAATTATAAACTATTCAAATTCAATAGTCATAAATATCAACATATGTTATACATGTGTGCTGTTGTGCCGAAGTAAAATAGTAAAAAATGTAAATTAGTAAAAGAAAGAAATATATGTACAGTATAAGTAAAAGGACAAACACAGAAACAATATAGAGAACAACACAGTCTGCTTTTAAAGAAATTAATAAAAAGTAGAAATGTGACAGGAGAAATACAGATATATGGATACAGGACTTTTAAACAAACAACAATATAGATACAGATTAAGTACACTGACAGAAATACAAACAAGACTCAACAGCTAAATAAATATTTTCCCACTATATTCTATGACCTCCGTACCAACAAGGAGAGCCTCAAACGCATTGGGCCTTATAGAGGTTAAAGAACAAATAGGATAGACCCTAATAGATCCTATTGTTATGATACCCTCAAAAAAACACGTAGAGAAATGAAATCAAAATATGGCTCCAAGAATGCCAAGAGTTATCAATTACTAACTCTACTAACAATCAAGTTTAATTACTGCTATATCAAAGCAAAATCCATGTACTTTATAATCATATGCATGTATTTAATTAGTTAATAATGACTTACAGACTCTTTTCTTGTTGACTAGTGTAGTTTAATCCTCTTCTCTCTTGTAGCTTGTCAAATGCAATTACAGCTTGAGTGGTTCAATAATCCATGTATAAGTAATCCAATTTAAGAATACACGTCACTATGAGCATTAAAGTGGTAGTAGAAAAATAATCCAGTTCAATGCCATAAGATGGCTCAAATTTACAATTAATACAAGTTCTGTCAAGTACTCCAAAATAATAATCCACAGTGGTTAGGAAGTTCACAACTAGGTAATCCAAGATAATTACTTACTAGGGGCTTCTGTTAGTTCAAATTAATATAATCCAGTTCTTGGAAAAATAGAACTTGTACAGTTACTTGTATATTAGGCTATGTATTACTCCTAAGTAGCCCAAATAAATAACATCAAATCAGGATATCCATCAGTATGCTGAAAAAAAAATATTGACCATAAGTAAGAGAATGTCTCAGCTGAGAGCTATTTCTCTACAAGACCTGAATGGTACGACCATGTCAAGGTGCGAGTGTGCCAATGATGAATAGTGGCGAGCACTAGTGATGAAGCGGTGTATCTGTCATCAAACGATGTCTTGAATGGTATAGCTCTTTCTTTCAGACGACACCTGTAGCTCTAGTTAGGAATAGAGTCGTCTTCTGCTTTCGGTTTCACACAGGTGTCACAGGTAGATCTAGGAACAGGGTTGATTAAGTTGAATGGATCTCAGCATGCAGATGTAGAATAGCTTTGGCAAAGCTATTTAGGTTACTTGAATGATTCGGTCTGCATGTAATGGCGTGACTGGTGTTGATGTCTAACTAGTTTATGATGACCTAGATCTAGTTAGAGATGACCTGAATTTCAACATGTGTTGGAATCTTGTCTAGCCAGTGGCGATCAGGCAAGTGCGTTCTGTGGCGTTTTGACACCGAGTTCAAATCTAGATCTAGTGATGTTTTATAGCTTGCTTTATTACAGGTTGGACAGCAATGCCTTGTAAATACCTTGATTTCCTTGTAGATCTTGTGGGCAGACTGGATTTGGTCCTTGTTTAGTTAGACGCCATCTTGAGAAAAAAGTACCGGTCTAAGGTGTAGTCTTGCGCTGTTTACTATAGAGGCAATTGAGATCCGTTGAGAACGTGCAGGTTCACTTGTCTTTTAAGACACCTTTACTGGCCACCAAATGTCGCTGCCTAGTTTTAGTTGTAGGCGTGACGACGTGAATGTGTCCGTGTGTTGTAGGTATTGTTCCTTAAGTAGATACTCTCTCATACGCACTATATTTGCAGGTGCGTGCGTATACTAGCATACTGAACTCTTCAAGCACAAACGTTCCGAAACATTAATAAATGCTCTTGTAGCAGACGATAATTTTATTATACATTAAAATATAATTCACAAAATATACTGGCGACTTCAGCCGTCACAAAATATAAACCAATAAATACTGGCTGCTCATGCCATGTAGAATAGGTAATCACATCAATGAAATGTTCACAATATAAGTCCGAAGAAATCTCTAAAGTTAACATAAGATCAAATTCATTAAGGTACATATTACAGACAGAGAAAATCGTACATCCACTCTCTGCTGGAGTTCTTCACTAACTAGTTAACATTGACCCTTATTTTAGAGTCCTTTAACTTATTCACATGTTCTCAGCACGGAATATTACAATGGGTGACTGAGTGTCACATCATGTCACAGTGGTTCTAAAACTGGACTGTGACAACAATTTGCTCGTTTTGGTGCTCCAAAAATGTTAATAACAGATGGAGGTCCACAATTTAGTTCAAATGAGTTTTTGAGATTCACAAGGCGATGGAACATCAATCACATCAGATCAGATCCTGGTTATCCGAGAACAAATGGGAAGGCGGAAGCTGCTGTAAAGATAATGAAGAATTTAATACTGAAAACTAATCATAATGGTGATGATCCATATGAAGCTTTACTGGAACTCAGAAATACACCTCAGAAATGTACTGGATTTAGCCCAGCTGAAATGTGCCTCAAAAGAAGTCCTCAGACATTAATTCCCAGCACGTCAAAGTGTTTAAGTGAACATGTTGTAGCTGAGAAGAAAGAGAATTACAAACGACAAGTAAAAAGACAATATGATAAGCAAGCTCAGGATTTACCAAAACTCCATCTAGGGCAAACTATTTATTACCAAAACCCAGGTCAAACTGGATGGTATCCTGGAATGATCAGGGAACATCCATCTCCAAGATCTTATAAGATCAAGGGAGATAATGGAGGACTCTACATAAGCAACAGATTTCATATTAGGCCAAGTAAAACTATTTTGAAAGACACTGACACAGATGTCTATGATGGGAATGTCTTGGATGATGATGATGATAATGAAAGGCCAGATTTCTCTGATAACTGTTCTCAACATGCATCACAGTCTGAAGTAGTTTCTCATGTACCAGACAATAATTGTGATAGAAATATGCCAACAAGAACTAGCACTCGAGAAACAAATAGACATGTGTGGCATAGGGATTATGATATGTACTAAGAATTTTTATGACAATATTAATATGCAGGTTGAAATATTTATTCTATATGTGTCAAACTCTCAATTGAAATTTATTTTTATTTTTTTAGTTGTTATAATATTTATAAAATATGATGAGTTATTAATGTTTGTTATTTTAATTGCAAATATTTCTGATATGTATTTTGTTAGCTATAGAAAGGGAAGGATGTTGATGTGTGTTTTATATAGGTTGCACCAATCAGTGTTTGGGAGTAACATCCCTTGTAACTGTTGTTGTCAACCAATATGGCGTTAGATTAAACAGCTGATTTCATGTCTTATAAGTTATATCCAGTCTTTTATTATTCGTTCATAATAATCAACAGTTACTAGATCCTATCACAAACTTTTACCTGGTAATTTGGAGTACTCTTGGGAGTTCAGAGCAGACTGTCTGGCAGTTTCTGTCTTCTTCAAAACAAAAAAAAAACATTTGAACTGTCTTATCCTCACTAAATATTTGTTTACATATTGAAAAAAAAAAAACAACAACCATTTTTAGCATACATTACATGATATAGTAGAGAAGAAAGGTTTGCTGATCAATTAACTTAGGAACTTAAAATGTCAAGCTTAAACTTTGTTCTGACACATAATGATACCTAGACATAGACTCCCAAATAGCTAAGACAGAATGACCAAAAGTGTCTGGCACAGAGAAGCCATCACCATACAAACTTAACTAGAGGTCAGTCTGACTTTTCCTCTCAACAATTCTCTATACTTTGAATCATGGACAGTGTATAGAAGGCATGCCATGAAGCTTAGCTCTAAATGATAGAGCATATGGACACCACACTATGAGAATAGAAGCACAAACTGCAAAGGATAAAGAAAAAAAAAAAGCCTTGAAAGAAGAAAAATAGAAATCCACACAGCCTTACATTTACCCAGTATGCAGCCAAACATTCCAAGCTCATCAGAAAGGCACAAAAAAATGGAATGTGCCACCTAGAGGACAGATGTGTCCTATGAATTATAATGAACGAACTATACATTAAATATGATGTGAGCTGTTAATAGATGTTTTATTTTAGATGATTCAGACAAGAAAGATGATGCCTATTATAAGCTATCCTGACAAGATCAATGCCTAATCTTTCGACTCAGGACTGGACACAACGGAATGAGACAACATATGTACCGGAAGCTCAAAATTGGAACCAGTGAAATCTGCCTATGTGGAGTGTCACCAGAGAATGTCCTTCAAAACTGTTCTCTTTACCATGAGGCCTGTACAAGACACTGACCTCAAAACTGACCTCAAAACACTCCAAAAGAAAGAAAACTATATGGAGAGATCCCTGATTAAAACCACTGCTCAGTTGATATAAAAATATTGGTTAAGTCATCTGAATGCTCCAGCATAAAAATAAGAATGAGGAAGAAGAAGATGATTCAGATGATCCTTCAAAAAAGCCAAGGAAGGTTTTGAAAGATTTTTTAGCCTTTAAAAAAAAAAAAACTACTGATCAAATACTTTTACATTAAGGTAGTAAAGTAAAACAAACAAGAAAAATGAGCCTTACCTGAGCTATGTAAAATGATGCCAAAAGATCAGAAAGTCTTACTGTGCTTATAAACTGAAAATCAAACAAATATTTTAAGATAATCTTAAATGTAGCAATTGACTTTGTATAAGTATGGGTTGAAATGACACTAGAGATGTGGGACAGGTTTCATTCAGTAGGCTAGGCTCATTTTCAATTATTCTAAGAATATTTTTTTTTCCTTTTTCAAAACCCATCATGAATTGGACAGGTGAACATCAGGGCTCTGTTGAAGCACATTATAAAAGAAACTTATTTATCTGAAATAGGGAGCTAGCCTTTCCTGAGCTAGCCAGGAAAACCAGTGACTTGGCAGAATTTAAGTCATTGGTTAATTTGCATGACTAAATGCATGACGCATAGGACGTAATCATGTTCTTTTTTGAAGTAACGTCTGTATTATATAAGATAAGATAGGGAGGCTTTGTGCTTAGTTGAAATGCACCTGTACCAGAACAAATAACAATTTTTAAAACCAATTAAAACAAAAATGTTGTTTTTTAGTACTTTTCATAAATATAATCTTTTTTTTTTTTTTTTCAAACATAGTTGGGTTCTTTGGGTAGATTAATTTAAATTGTGGGAGAGGTACTATTACTTCATGGTGTAGTAAATGACATATTGATTAATTATTTTGTCATGAGTGTGCTAACAATTAAGACAAATGAGAAGCAACCTTTTTTTTTTAAAACTTAATTAAAAGAAAAAAAAAACTTACTGTAAATCAATTAAAATGACATCTTAGGTCCCTCAAATTCAATCCCATCAAAACTGTAGAAGAGAGATGTTTCACAATTATTAAGTTATTGGAGCAGCTAATAGAACAATATAATCTCATTGACCCATACAAATGTTATTTAATCAAACACTTTTTGATAATTTGATAAAACACTCATTTTTTTTATTAGAAAAAAAAAATTTTGTCCCATAATAAAAACTGTTGATAGAAAAAAATTAACAATTTGGTTTTAACCCAATATCTGTAGACTCTAATAGTAGTACTAAAAGAATTACTTGTCTAAATGTTCAATATTCTAATACAACTTTGTAATTCCAACATATAAGACACAAAGTATTTTGAAACCCCACTGTTTTGAAAATACATTTGATCTGAGTGAGATAAAGGGAAGTGAGACTACACAGACAAATCAATCATCTTTTCTTTTTAAATAATTTACTTTCCATTTTAATTCTTGGAATTATATTAAAAAAAATGGGAGAATAATAATTGTAACAGTAGTTTTGATACATTTGTGTTTTATTTGAAGAGTTAAAAAAACAGTACTGAGAAACTTGAAACAAAAATGTACAAACTTAAAACAAAGCGTGTAAATGTAAAGTAAGAACTATTTTTTTTAAAACTCATACCTTTATTTCAGCAGGGCGGTAATACTTTCTATTTTTGTCCTCTATAGCTGTTTTGTACCTATCTCTAGGAAAATGTTTGATACCAAAGTTGCCTTTAACTTGCGAATGACCTTCTCAATTGTTTTCATTCTAACATCATCTTCATTTACGGCTAATGCAGGCCAACCTACGGAGAGGCATCAGTGTTCTGCGATACAAAAAAAAAAAAAAAGTCATTTAGAAAAGTTCAAGGATACAAGAGTATGCAAATATCAAGATCCAGGACTCTTACACATTTAAAGTTCACAAGATTAGGTTTTGAGGAATATACATGGCAGCAGAGTAGTCAAGTGCTTGGTTTCCTGATGAAACTGACTAGATCTCACATTATGACATTCTTCTTCTTCTTCTAGCCAGCTTTATTGCTGCTGAGCTGTGAGCTCTTTTGCAGACTGTGCCAAGGAAAAAAAGTGTGCTGTTTTCTTCAGTTGTTCAGCACTGCCGTACAGGGTGTTGGTTATGTTGGGCTGTAGTGGAAGTAGGGTCTGCCTAAGGTGGATTAGGGAGGGGCATTCAAAGAGGATATGGTTTACGGTTTCAAAGGGGTGGGCGCAATGTCTTCAAAGGGGTAGTTGTGTGGAGTTTATTTTGTTCAGGTGGTAATTTAATAGTGGTGTGTGTCCTGTTCTTAGTTGGATGATTGTAGATTGTTCTTTGCGGGGGAGGAAGTTAATACTGTCCAGTTTGTTAGGCGTAGTCATTTCTCTGTACATGGCTCTGCCTGTGTTTCCTGATGCCCATTGGTTGAGCCACTCCTCTTTGTGATTGTTGACTAACATTGACCTTAGGGTGAGGTAGTTAACAGGTCTATCTGGTTGTTCCATAGATGAACCTGCCTTTGATAGCTTATCTGCCTTTTCATTTCTCATGATGCCAATGTGTCCAGGGATCCACTGTAGTGTAATATTGATATTTAATTTTGATATCATCTGGTGGATTATCACAATGAGTGTTGTCAACTCTCTTGGGCTGTTTAAGGTGCTGTTGTTAAGTGCTTGCAGAGTAGATTGGGAGTCTGTAAAGACAACAATATCTGATGGTGGTTGCACTCCTTCATATAATTTGTTTTCCACTGTCTGGAGTGCTATGGTAATTGCCTCAATTTCAGCTTGGAAGTTTGAGCAGTAATCACCATAGGGTGCGCTTATCTCAAAGTGTTTATTTTTAGGGAAGACCAGGAAGGCACCAAGACCAGCATTGATGGTAGCTTTGAAAGCCGATCCGTCTGTATAAATATGGATAGCTGTTTTTTGATAGCTTTCGATTGTTTCAAGCGTGCCTACTTTGAGCTCCAGTGGATTTGATTCTTTTGTTAAGGTGTTATTTAGTAAATGTGTTTTGATGGTTGGTTGTTTGTAGTTTAGTCCGGGTGTAATGTTTGAAAACCTGGTAATTTTTTCTCTGTTATTGGGTAGGTGGTGTTTTAGGGCTAGTTCGTCAGTAAGTTGGATCAGAGTCCTTTGCTTTTTTTGGTTGTTTTTCCTATTTCTCTGTGTTAGTAATTTATTTGGATGATCGTCTTCCAACCTTCTGTATCTCTCAATAGCTTCTAATGCTGCTCTGATGCACCTTAACTTAAGAGGTTCAATATTGGAGTCTATTTCACAGGCTGCTGTGGGAGTAGTTCTCATACCTCCACTAATTAACTGCAAGGCTTGGTTTTGGATTGTATCTAATGATGATTGATAGGTTTTGTTGGCAGCTACTTGTATGGAGAGACAGTTATCCATTACAGATCTGACATATCCAGTGTATAACTGTCTTAAGGTTTTCTTTTCAGCTCCCCAGGATGTTCCTGCTAGGTGTTTTATTATGTTTAATCTTTGTGATTTCCCCTTTCTTTTAAATCTGCCATAAAGTGTTTTAGAGACAGTCTTTGGTCTAGTTTTACACCAAGATATGTTGGATTTTCTTCTTTATTTATTGGCTGAGAGTCTATTTTTAGGATGTAGTTTCTTTTTGCTGTTTTGTTGCTGTGGCTAAAGATTGAATAAACTGACTTTTCTTTGTTTATTTCCATTTTCCATAATTTTGAATATGTGGAGATAGTTGTGAGGGCTCTATTTAGTTTGGCACTGGATATTTCTCTGTAGTCCAAATTAAAAGGTCGTCTGCATAAAGTGCCTTATTGACAGAAATGAGGTCTGGGAGGTCATTCATGAAGATTAGAAAGAGAGTGCAGCTAAGGGCTGAACCTTGTGGTAGTCCTTCTTCCAAACTTTTTTTTACTAGCGATGGCACCTTCGAATCGGGTTTGGATGGTTCTGTTTTTTAAGAATGCCCTGATCCAGCTGTACATTTTTCCATGGATGCCCATTTTTTTCATCTTCAAAAATAGACTTTTTCTCCACACTCTATCATAGGCTTGCTGCAAATCTATAAATACTGCTGTAGTGTTCCAAAGGACTGTCAATGCCGGTGGTGAAAGTGGGGATAAGCACCCACTTTCCAAGAAATGCTCCCATGGCTTGCGTCTCTAAATGCCTCTGACAGTCAAATCCAGCTCCTGGCCTTCACGTGTGATTTTCTCAAAAATCCGGCGGAACCTGTTCTTACAAACTGACAGGAGAAGGGATGAAAGGCGGAACACTGGCGCCTCAAAACCAGTTTAGCTTCGTGTTGATGGGGCACGTCAGCCTAAATAACGCAACCCATCTAGGAGAAGGAAAACTCCAAACCTCCACTCTGTGGCGATACTCCCCCGTGTGGGTATAGGGGCTTGGAAATGACCAAGAGAAATAAATAACCCCACTGCCTTTCCACTTGCATTTCACTAAGTGAATAATAGTGGACCTTCCCCCCCTCTAGGTGCTTTTTGACGGAGGTCTGGATTGCACTACACCAGACAGAGGTTCTAATACATTCTAATACTAGACATAAACCCATCATGAAGTGTTTTTTTTCTAAATCTGGTGAATGTGATATCGTGAAGGGGCCTGGATCCAGGATGTGATGATTCCACAGAGCATACCCAGGGCACAGTCCACTTTAAGCTTTCTACTGCAGAAAAGTTCCATTTGGAGAGCTCTATGGATGGCGGAGAATGGACCATTGGCCAACCCCACCTTGTCCCATGGATATTCCGGTTACAGTCTTCAGACCTAGATGTTTCCTTTTATGTCAGTATTGGAGAAAATTGCCAAGACCGAAAACTCACTTAAAATGCGGGGACTATATATTTATATATTTTAAAAAAGCCTGAGGAAACACCCAGCCTACACTAAATGCCAAGGAATTTAACGAAATCCATACGAGCTCAGACGTCGCCTCGTAAAAGGTCTGCGCATGGCAGTTTCTTCCAGGACTGCCTGTGATAAGTCAGCTACTGGAAATAAAAAACAGACTAGCAGCAAACACCTAAACCTTTTGCAACTCAACATCTAAACAAGACAACAGAACTCCAACACATACTCAAGAAGCATGATATACACATAGCGCTATTACAAGAAACACTACTGCCCAAGAAAAAAATAAACATCACAGGCTACACACAGTACAGATGCCTTTGCACCAAATGCCAGGGAATTATGACCCTCATAAGAAACGACACACAAGCCACAGTAAAACAAATACAGAACAATACAGACATCGACACGCAGGAAATACTTCTTGGGAGAGGAGGAACAAAGTACACCATCAAAAACTACTATTTCCCACCATCATCAACAGCAGAAATAGACATACAACTACCACACTACACAAGGACAATAATAGCTGGCGACTTCAATGCACACACACCTTCCCTAGGCTACCCACACTACAACAAGCGTGGCAAAGAAATAGAGGATGTAACAAATGCCTCTAACCTACAACTTCTGCAAAACAAAACTACACCTCCAACTTTCCTCCACAGAGCACACAACACAACTAGCAGACCTGACCTAACTTTTATCTCTACAGACATTACCGACTCTTCTAAAATAACAGTACTTGAAGTAGGGGTGCACCGGATAGTACTTTTTGATATCCGGCCGGATATGACCGGATAGTAAAATTTGATATTCGGCCGGGGCCGAATACCTAAGTGTCTTGTAAATAGCTTGTATTGCTGAGCATTTTACGAAACTGTTAAATAACATACCTATATTTGATGGTATTATTTTTTTTCCTTTTATATACCTTATTGTTTTAAACTCTGTTACTGATTGATTTATTCAAGCTTAACAGTATTTATAAACAAAAATTAATCTGTGTAGCATGTACGAGGCCACCAACCATAAAGGCTGTGTGTTGGAGGGTCAATGTAAAATATGTTAGTATATATTTAACTAGTTACTAATGTAAATCTCTCATCTGGCTTGTATGGTGGTTGGATGTAGGCTATGTGTTCAAGAATTTCTGACCAACAACTGGTCATCAGACTTGTAATTTTAAGTCCAAAGACTGCTTCTGGTTCTGGCTTCAAGGGATTAATACTGATAGCTGTTAGTTAATAGTTGGAATCTGAAGCGTAGTAGTTCATATATTTATTAATCCATTTGCGGCAAACGATATTTTATTAACAGCAGGAACATCTATTATACCTACTCATAGCCTGAGCCTTAAATGTTGCGAAGCATAGATTTAATTGTAGTCTGTAGGCCTATTATTGGTATCTATGTTTAGATCTACTGTTATATAGATCTAAGAAAATCACGAAAATCAACTATAGAAGAAAAAAAACTCATTCACACCCTCCGTACCAAAAAAACAACATAAATAGACTCTGTGTTCGACTGATAGTAACAATCTGGTCAGATAGACTTAGTGAGCCTACACATGTAGTCCTAGTGTAGTGTGTATAGATGGTGGTGTTGACCATCATGCGTTTTTGTTCTTGGGCATACGCAACAGTGTTTAGTGTGCAGGCGAAAAAAGATAACACATTGGCATGGTCAGTCAAGCATATAGATAAATTATATCTGTACCTTAGTTACAGAGGTCAAGTGCTTCTTAACATTCCAGCATATTTTTTCTTTGTTTGCTAGATCTAATTGTGGTGCTTTAGATCAATTTATTTTCTGTGATGTTAAATGTTACTGTAAGGTTTTCCTTAATATATTAAGTCAATAGATTAAAACAATGATATTAGTTTTCTTTCTAAAAGTTTTAATACAAGGGGAAAAAATACATACACGCACACATGCACATATTTGTTTTATTTTATTGTGCAACGAACATGTTTTCAGCGCCCTAAATGACATTTCTCTCCAAG
Source organism: Biomphalaria glabrata (assembly GCF_947242115.1). Classification (NCBI taxonomy): domain Eukaryota; kingdom Metazoa; phylum Mollusca; class Gastropoda; family Planorbidae; genus Biomphalaria; species Biomphalaria glabrata. The sequence continues at coordinate 48,079,288 of NC_074717.1, forward strand.
TAAACAAACTTAGTCTCATCATCTAGTGACCTCTAGACAGTGTCAATATTTCTCAACAATCTGCGTTAATCCATTCTGGCTTAAGAATGGTCAATGTCTATCAATACATTGTCATGGATTAAACAAATAAGAAGTTGGGGGTGATGAGTCTCTTTAGCCTTCCCTTTAAAGATAACCCTGGTCAGTGTCTGTTTGGCTTGTAGTCCAGCCTCCTAATTGAGACTTAAAGTAAACAAACTTATTGTCCCGGCCAATAGTATAAATGGTGTGGCTTGTGTTCCAGACCCTTGATTGACAACTTATCTCATAATAAACAAACTCATACCAGATTAACCTTATAGAGATTTGGCTTGTATTCCCGCCCCTAATAAAAATTCTACTCCAAGTAAACAAACTCAGTTCCCTCATAAGATGTGACCTCTGGAAAGTGTCAACACGTTGACATCTGGCTTAATGTGGTCAGCTGCCTATCTGTGAACTCAATGTTATGGACTAAACAAACAAAATGAGGTAGGGGTTGCTCATCTCTACCTCTGGAGATATACTCGCACATCTAGACAATCAGCTTGACATAGTTAAGAAATATTACATGGTTACTAGACCACTCAAAGGTCAAGACAAGCTTTTAAAGTGTGCCAGACATCACTGCTACGTATGTAATACGAATTTATAATGTAAAGTCTAGTCCACCACCCAATATCAAACCTAGTTCCCTCGTGTGACCTCTAGAGAGTGCTTACGTCCATCGTATCTGACTTGGGTTCACCTGTCAATCAATGAACTCAATGTGATGGGCTAAACAAATAAAAGGGGGAGGGAGATGTTCATCTAGAAATATACCTGGTTACCTTAGAGGTGTGGCTCTTGTAGTCCAGCCCCCCCCCCATAAAGATTAACTACTAAGTAAACAAACTCAGTTCCCTCGAAAGGTGTGACCACTAGAGAGTGTCAATACGCTGACATTAAACCTAAGTCCATCGTATTTAACTTGTGGTCACCTGCCTATAAAAAAAAACTCAATGTGATGGACTAAAGGGGTGGGAGTTGTTCATCTCTACCTCTGGAGATATACCCGCACAGCTAGACAGACGTCTGGTCAGCATGACATAGTCAAGGAATGTAGCATTTTAACATGTTAACTTACTCAAAGGTCAAGACAAATTGAAAAAAGTGCCAGCCATTGCTGCTCTGTATGTAAAGCGCATTTATGATGTAAAGTTTCATCTCTATTTATATTAAGTTATTAACATGCCTTGTCTTTATAACAAACGATATTTGGTGCATATGCATAATGGCTCTATTTCTAAGCACATTATTTTGTTTTCATATAAGCATTAATACATTCTATAACAGACAGTAATGGAACGAGGTCCACTTTATGCATATTAAATAGGTGTATTTTTTACTATCCGGTTTACTATCCGGTAGTGATATCCGAATAGTGAGCCGAATAGCACCAGATAGTAAAAAATGCCGGATATTCGGCAGAAGCCGGAGCAGGAGGGACTATCCAGTGCACCCCTAACTTGAAGACATAGGTAGTGACCACAGGCCTATACTCCTCAATATTGGAATGCCAGGTAGATACCAATCCAACAAAACAACTAGATGGAACTATAAAAAAGCTAACTGGGCAGCTTTTTCACAAGAAACAGACACAAGACTATCAAGCATAATTGAGACAGATGTCAATTCAACCTACACAACTATAGTCTCCAACATCTTACAAGCAGCAAAAAAATACATCCCTCGAGGCCAAGTTAAGAAATACAAACCTTTTTGGACACCTGAATTAGATAAATTAGTAAAAGAAAGAAACATGGCCAGGAAGACTATAGAAAAAAACCCTACTAGAGAGAACAAGACAACGTACAACAAATTGACAGGGCTTATAAGATACAAAATTAAAACAGAAAAAAAGAAAAAGTGGACCACAACATGCGAACAACTAGATCTAAACAAGGATGGTCGAAAGGCCTGGACCCTTCTGCACCGGCTAGCAGGAAAGAAACAAATAACAAACCCCCAACCTATAAAAGGCAATGACGACATAATAACAGAAAACCTTAAAAAGGCTGAAACATTCAATAAATATTTTGCCAACATTAACAAGTCAAAGCCAAGAAAACAACTGGACCAGGCCTTCAGTAATATCTTAAAGAAAGAAGAAAAAGCTCCAACAGTCAACTGTCAGATCTTTGACACTCCCTTCACTCTACATGAGCTCAATACTGCTCTAAAAAGCCTCAAGTCATTCAAGAAAATCCCCTGGACCCGATAAAATAACAAATGAAATGATTCAGGGACTAGGACCACAGGCCCAAAACTGTATACTTAACTTTATCAACCATACATGGAAAACTGGAGACATACCACAGGAATGGAGAACCGCAAACATAATACCCATTTTAAAGAAAAATAAACCACCTGGAGACCCAAAAAGTTATAGACCAATATCTCACATTATGCCATAAAAGTGCTTTATTTTCAACTAGTCCTGCTACATCTGTAGATTCATTTATTTGCAATGCATATGTACTGCATATTTCTTATTTTCAAAGCAAGTAACAATTTTTTTTGATGGCTCAGCAAATGGTATGATTTAATAATTGGTATAAGTAATTACCCTCCCCCCTCCCCAAATAAATGAAAACAACCTAACATAAACATAAAATTAAAATACATGATGCAAAATAGAGCTATGAGATTTATAACAAACAATTATTCACGTTTGAGTAACACCATTGGTCACTAAATTTAGAGATGCTTCTGAACTAAAGACTAAAAAGTAAAGTAGTAAAACATTAAACACTGAACAATAATTTGCAAATACAAAATACACCTAATATACTAAGAAAGACACAAAGATAAAGGCACATTTCTTTTTCCATATGCTAGGACAAATTTGTCCAAGTATTCCTTCCCCGGTGTCATTAGAGCATTGAACAGTTTGTCTGAATTAGCCAGGTTAATCATGCAAAATGAAAACCATATAGTGGACTGTGCAGAGACCTAATAATGGGATATTCAAAATTAATCTCAGTTCCTATTACTCAAACATGAATACAAACTGAAAATAGAAAGAGTTGCTGTGGTTGAGAATAGGAGATGTAAGACTAATAGCAGTTGTAGACTGAGTGATCTACAAAAATGAAGTTTCTCTGCTAGGCTGCCTAGTACCTAGTACATACATTCTTTTTTCTTTGGCCTCATATTACAATGGTAAAATGGTTATAAAGAGGTGAATAAAATATGGTTAAATATAGATAAGCTCTGAAGAGGATACAAACAGATCTCCAAACTGGCCACAGCACCAGAGCCCATGTACTATGCTAATAGCTTTGACCATCAAGTCCCCAAAAAGAACCTTTCAAGTTAGTTAGGTTATTAGGACTCATTGTTTTGCACTTTGCCAAGAGTCTGCCCACATACTTTTTTTTTTACTTTTGTTATCTTTCCATGGGCATTTTTTTTTACAAAGAGGCTTTGTTCTTTGCTTACCTCAGAGTTTGATTCCCATGGTCAGATAGTTTCAAATATTGTTCTGTTCCTGTGGTGGGCATCAATATTAACAAAAATCCCAGACCAGGTGGCTCCATGCTCACCAAATAAGTTACATTCATTGACTGCCTTAATGCTGCTCTAGCAATGCCAACTGAAATGATGACAAAAACAATAATATATTTCTTAAAACATCTTGCATTTCTTGCTTATAAGATAAGATAAGATTATGTGTTCTATTTCATTAAATTAGATGTCAATGAATAAAAAATAGATATCCAGTATTATATTTATTTTTTGGGGGATATCTGTTTCCATTGTTATGTTTTTTTTACCATTGTTATATCTAGTAAGCATGCATCTCTATTCTTCCATTGTTTAAGTTACCAGCATGCATCTCCATTTGTTTAATTATCAGGTTCTCTGTCCCCATTATTATATTTACCTGGCATGAATCTCTGTGCTTTTATTGTTATATTTGCCTGGCATGAATCTCTATGCTTCCATTGTTATATTTACCTGGCATGAATCTCTATGCTTCCATTGTTATATTTACCTGGCATGAATCTCTATGCTTCTAGTGTTATATTTACCTGGCATGAATCTCTATGCTTCCATTGTTATATTTCCTCTTTCCCACATCCCAGAGTCAGGTGTTCTATAAGCTCATAGTCAGGTGTTCTATAAGCTCTCTCCACATAAAAAACTAGATTCTGTATGAAGTTGACTTCATCTGTTGAATGAATCCCCTGAAATAAAAGTAGAAAGAATTCATTCATGCTTTTAAGCATCATTTCTGCAATCATCAAATACAAATTCAACTTATAAATATGATAAGAGTGGCACAACACATCTTTTTTAAATCAATGTTGCCTTTCATGATACTGTACCATTGTTAATTGGGAGAACTAAAAAAAAATCCTTTTCAATAAATACCAAGAATAACAATAAAAAGAAAGATTTTGTTATTGGTTATTTAAATAACAATATGAGTACAAGCAACAAGTACAGGTAATAATGAAAGTGCCATGATGTAGAAGATACTGTGTCTGGCAGAGAAGGGGCAAAGTTGAACAACTGGCAACTAAGCCAGGTAATCTTCAGGTAGGAAAGGCATATTAGCTTTAGCTTGCCATCCATCTAGAAGGAAAAAACTGAATCCAAACTCTGCTGCCTTGCGGCTATGCCCAACATGGGAATAGCTTTGGTAGTCAAACCTGAGGAAAAAATCAGGAACTTGTGACCTTTGGGCAGCTTGCAGCACACATGCTACATCCTGGCAGAACCTGTGAAGTCATTGATACCAAGCAGTATCAGCACCTGTGTTCCCAAGGAAAAAAAAACAACTTTTTTTGGAGCAACATTGTTCTGACCATAGCTAATGTCCAGGTCATCCTCCAATTTTCATGAGATGATCCCTAGTTGCAGGTGACTGAAAAGGCCATTGTTATTGTGGGAGAAAAAAAAAGGTTATAGTTCTTTTTCCCCTCATTCTTTGACATACTTATGGTTTTATAATTAGAAATGGAGGTGCAATGGATGAGCAGTAAGCCCCTGGCTTCTGAGCTGGGTGTCCCGGGTTCGAATCCTGGTAAAGGCTGCAATTTTTATTTCAGGATCTTTGGGGGCCTTTGAGTCCATCCAGCTCTAATGGGTACCTGACATTAGTTAGGGAAAAGTAAAGGCGGTTGGTCATTGTGCTGGCCTCATGACACCCTTGTTAACTGTGGGCCACAGAAAAAGATTTCATCATCTGCCCTATAGACTGCAAGGTCTGAAAGGTGAACTTTACTTTTTTTTTTACTATAATTAGAAATGAAAATATTACTTGCTGAAACAGTATTTCTATTTACTGGTAATCCTGGAGATATAGTGCAACTCTGTAATACAATAGAAATATTATTTTTTTATTCTTGTAAGACACACAAAGGTTCAGCAAGTTCAAGTTCCTATAAAATGTTGTATATCTTGAGCTATGCTAGGTAAGTATATTTGTTACATCTAAAGTGTGCTAAATGAAATAACATCTAAAAATATTAAGAATATTAAGAAACAGTTTCAGGTGAAATAAAATTTTCAAGCGAAATCCTTTAAAACTTTTTCCCATGTCTCTCTATGCTTTAAATAACTAATAACTTTTTCACAACTTCAAGACATTTGATGATTTGTACTGGTGACTGATCATTTCATCCCTGGTCACATCATCCCCAATCAATTCATCCTTGGTCACTTTGTCCCCATTTAAATATTTTTTTCTAGTTGTGTAACTGTGCTGTTAAGGCTTCACCTTTAAGCCCTTGTTTATCTAATATATAAATATGTTTATTTAGAACACTTTTTGATATTTGACAGTTATTATAGTGTTCCCCTCCACTCTTCATAATTTTTGAGAAGTGAAATAATATATGTAAATAAGTAGATATATTGTAATGCAGGCTTTGTATTTAGTTCTATTGTTACTGTTTGTTATAGGGATGCCAATATTATCCTGCACATTTTTTGTTAATGTTATGAACAAATGCCAAGGTGTGGTGGAAGTAGGGGAAATCTCTTGAGAGATACAAGTACAATTAGAATAATTATGACCTTGCCACTCTAGGCTTATTACTTATCAAAAAAGGTAAATGTGTGGTGAAAGTGATGGATATCTTTTGAGAGATGAAAATGATTAAAATACTTATGATCATGCTGCTGATAACTTTTCTCCTGACGGCCATCTTTTTTTATTTTATCTTTAATTGTCAATCATTCTTTCTTGAATAAGAGCATGCAATTTCAAACCCAGATATAACATTTTATTTTTTCTAATTTCTAATAAATGCTGACAGCAAGAAATACGTAACACTGGCTAAGAAATTAAGAATGATGTACAGCAGGGGTGGGCAAATTATGGCCCGCGGGCCACATGCGGCCCGCCGGAGTGTTGTATGCGGCCCGCCGACACTTACAGAAATCAGGTGTGCCCACAGTATATACAAATAAAAATGCAAATATATTAAAAATATATCTTTATAAATTATTGAAACTGTCTCATTATAAAAAGTTTCAAGTAAACGAAGATTACGCTTATTGGCTATATATCAATACACTCAATTCAAGACACTATCTCTGATCAGTATTTATTCAATGCTATAAAGAACTGTGTTGAGTGTTGGGTAGGCTTGGAACACGATGGCAAGAGCAACAACTGATGCAGCTCGATCTTTGACTGAGATAAACTCTAAACAGGAAAGTTTGCGCAAAGCTGCATAAAATTTCATTACACGGAAGGGGTTAAACTTTCAACAGCCCAATGAATTCGCTAGCTTAGCATGGACTTAGTTACCAATATTTCTAATGAAAAGTGGAAGACAGATTTGGTGATTTTGTTATAGGTGCTATTACAATTGGTTGTTTGCATATGAAATGTTAATGCATGTTAAATCTTTTCAAACAAAGCTTTCTCATTTCTACAAACAAGAAAAAGAAAACAGGTTTTGTCATTTTCCTTTGCTGAAAGGTGGAACTATTTATAGTGAAATGATGAAAAGTACAACACTTATTTAGATTCCTTAATTGTGCAATTTATAAAAGCAAATTTTAAATGTCTAAAAAACCATTTTGCAATACCATCAGCTCACTAGAAACTGATTCAGCTCCAGAGGACATAACTCCAAGCAAAGAGAAGTCCCAGTTAGTACTTCCACGGGAGTCTTATGGGTGCCTGAAGCTGTATTTCCACACGTAAAAAGAAACCTTGCTGCTGTTCACACTATTTGGGTACAAATACATCTGTTCCTCTTCTTCGTCGTCCTCATTTTACATGTATATTTTGAGATGACATTTCTTCGAATAGACTCTGTTATATAGGACGGTTTTGGGGTCAGAGTCTTGTTCGGGTCACTTGATTTAGTATGCACCATTGAAGGACATGGTCAGCACTCTCAGGTGATGCTCCACAAGGGCAGGTATCCCTCGTCCCGACTTTTAACTTCCAGAACATATATTGTCTCTTTTTTTGTATGTGTGGGAACTAAACAAGTATTATCACTGGTCGATGTTGACTGACTGTAATTTGACATCAGTCACAAGGGTAACAACTAGTAAGCTAGTTCCATAGTTCCGGAACATAATGTACGAGTGTAAAAAGTAAAATACTGCACATTAAGTACAACTGTATATTTGTGGGGATAATATAATATTAAAAGACAACAGCAATGTTTTTAAAAAATTGTAAAATTGGTTTTTAAAAGTTGCTAGCTGTTGTTGTAATTCCTCAACATGGAGTGTGAAAAAAACAAACAACGTGAATAAAATACAGTGTAAATATGAGTTAAAAGACATTCTGCACAGTTAGCTAGCGTATCTTTTCTAAGTTGTATATATATATTCCCAATTTTTTTTTAATGCGGCCCTCGATACAAAAATGTTGCCCACCCCTGATGTACAGCAATACGAATCAATGGATTGTCTTCTGTACCAACTATCAATAGCCTATCTTATCTTTCAATTAACATGCAAAAACAATTTAGCTCTATAAACGTTAGTTCTATATCTATAAATGATTTCAATTAACATGCAAAATAATCTTTACATTAGCTCTATATCTATAAATGTTAAATTTTTATATTTTTAATGACATTATATTCTGTTCTTAGTTAATGTGTCACACTTTTTGTCTTGTAAATGAAATAAAATGAAATACTGTTAATTTCAACCTTTTTACAATTATTATTTGGTGGATAAGAGGATGAAATGACTAGCGGATGAAATAACCAGGGGATGAAATGAACAGGAGATGAAATGACCAGGGGATGAAGTGACCAAAGATGAATTGACTGCGATGAAGTGACTGTGAATGAAATGACCGGGAACCATTTGTATCAGTCTCTTGCTGTTCTTAGTGATCTTTAGTTCCTAAAGCTAATTATATTTATTTTCTAAATCTGTGTCATGCATAGTGTATGAAATATTTAGATATGTAAACAAAGAAATAATCTTGAGACTCACATCCATATTTGTGAATCAGCTGAAAGTGTCAAGGCTCTACATCCATAAAACAATGATTTGACTAATGACTGCATAAGTATAGAGTGGGGGTTAGCGTGATATTGTTATTGTTCAACCATTCCAGTAGATTCCCACCCCTTGTCAACCTGAAATAACTATGAAAAGAAGGTTTTCCATCTGTCATGATCTTTCCCAGGTGAAAAGAAAGGTCATATTGTCTCTCACAACAGTTTTAATCTAGTCAACTAGACTCTCTGAAGTGTCTTTGCACTAATATTATAGAAGAGCAATGTTAATTTCATTTCACAGTTCTTTAGTATGGGACAATCTTTCACAAATTAATCACAAGCTAAAGATTTGTTTTGTATTATTCTTACACTGTAAAACACTAAACTTATTATTTTTTTTTGTTGTAGATTTAAGATTTTGGTTGATAATTTTTAACATTTAAAGCTATAAGCTTTTCTTTTTTATATCTTATCTTCTTATCTTATACTATACAGACCTTACTTCAAAAATGTTATAAATAGGGATTGTTAGAGGGAAGCACTGATCATGTTGATGACACTTAAAGTATATAAATAATGTTTGCATCAGTCAAACACACCAGAAGACTTTTTAAAAATGATATTGAATTGCTCATGTTAATTAGTCACTTAATGACTTAAGAAAATTGAAGACTATTTCCTCTCATCCCAAACCTCATGGAGGATGGGAGAGGATTGTGGCAGACAGATTTTAAACCCAGAGCCATCAGTCCAAAGCAGGTGTACAGTTAGCATAATTGTACTATGAAATTGGCTAACTTTGGCAGACTCATTTCATGATTGAAAAAGATTAATTGAGAATTTAAAGAACTAGAAATCATTTATTTGTCTCTCTGAGCATTCTATCAAGTTTTGTTTTTTAATTGTTAATCTACTGTTTAGTTTATGTACTTTTGTTGCAATGCTAAATGTCTTTTGATCCTGAAGTCTCTAAACCTAGTGTTTCACTGACCTAGTTGGCCTCACTGCTGTTTTTTTAAGACTGTTCTAGTATTGGTATGTTTCCTTCAGTTGAGGAATCCAAATCAAAGGTGTTCATTTATTATCTGAAATATAGGTTAAATAGCATTTCTATTTTTGTTCTTATTAAATTGGAAAAACATTGTGGTGGTGTTTTTTTAAAACTCCTGACAAATGGCATACAAAAAAAAATCCATTTTGATCAAACAGGTCTTATGTCTGCTTGGTGGCACATGATCTATTATCTACTCAGGGATGTAAGACATCCTCCATCAGGCATTTATCCTATATGCTCTGTATATTGCTGAATTGTTCACTTGTAAGGTAATTTGTTATGTGTGCAGCATAGTGTGAATGTGGAAAGGTGCAAATTTGTGTTGAAATAGGAAGAGAAGAAACCGAAAAATGGAGTAATTTAATTGACATATTATTGTTTGTTAATCAAGATTAAGAGTCTCATCTGCTCCTAACATAACTAATTTACTGACTCGTTTTAGGATTATTCATTTTTAGATTAGAATCAATGTCCAAGCACTCATGCACTATCCATGTAACTTTTGCTTTTTACATTAGGTTACTAATAGTTTTATCTTTCTACATGGCTGTGTCTTTGGCTACAGATTCCTGATGACCAAGAAACAACTTACTTGCAAATGTTCATATTCTTTGCCTCTGTATGTTGGGTAACCAGTGACAAGATCCAATGTAGAGTGCAGGGCATATGCTGGACTTAATTGGATTTGAACTTTTCTACCTTTGGAAAAGAAAAAACAATTGTACTCAAATCTAGTTTAAATTTGATATATACTTAACACACTAAAATATTCAGACAAAATTATTCATTCAATTTATTATCTTCATTATTGTCAAATAGTTAAGGTTATGTTTGTACGATTTTCTATTTCATGTCAACTGGAAACATTTTAAATTTGAAGTCTACTAGAAAACATTATATGCTTTTTGTTACCATGGAGAAACTTTTTCTTGACATTTAATTGAGAACAATGATGAATGTGCTTTTTATTTAAAGACACATAAGTTAATAATGCTATTTGATTGAGAAATATCTAATGAAAGATAACTTAATAATGCAGCCAACTATTTCTTCTTCTTCTTCATCGTTCTCATTGTTATGTTGGAGTGTTCATATGACTAGACCAATACATGAGATGAACTGCGCAGTGGTTTCCAAATCAGGGAGCTCTCCATATAGTTTTCTTTCTATTGGGGTGATTTGGGGCCAATGTCTTATACGGGCCTCTTGGTAAAGAGAGCAGTTTTGGAGGACGTGTTCGGCATTCTCTGGTGATACTCCACATGGGCAGATTTCACTGGTTCCAATTTTGAGCTTCTGGTGCATGTGTTGTCGCATTCTGTTGTGTCCGGTCCTGAGTCGAAAGATTAGACGTTGGTCTTGTCGGGATAGCTTATAGTAAGCGTCATCTTTCTTGTGATTTGGATGAGAGATCGTCCATTTCTCATTTATTTTGTTTACAATTAATTTCTTCATTTCTTCTGGATAGAGTGCAGAGTTTATTTGAGAGTTAGTTCTCCCACTCTTGGCGAGTGTGTCAGCCTTCTCATTTCCTTCTAGTTGTATATGGGCTGGTATCCATTGAATAACAGTTTTTTTGCTGTTGTTGTTGAGCTTTGTAAGTGCTGTTCTGAGGTTTTTAATATAAGAGGAATAAGAGGAGTTTTGCAAGCTTTGGAGGGTTGTTTTTGCATCAGTTAGCAAGACAATATGACTGTGAGGGGAACTTGGATGATTTGCTAGCATGGTAGCAGCTAGTGCTAGTGCTTCCCTTTCTGCTCTGTGACTGTCAGAGAGCTCTCCAGTTGCAATGGATTTTTCTAGTTTTCCTCCATCTGGCCATTCGATAAGTATTCCAGCTCCTCCATTTGTGGTGGCTTTATGGGATGAGCCATCCGTGTAAACTCTGATCCACTGATTGCTAGGGTAATTGGTATGTAGAAAACAGTTCACTATTTCCTTGAGCTCTGTTGGTCTGTAATCAGATTTTCTTTTTATATTTTCAATATGGTCCCTTATAGTAGGAAGAGGGCTTTCGTCCCAGGGTAGAGATTCGTTATAGTGTATCGAGGATTCCAGAGTTATTTTTTCAAGTTGGTGTTTCTTTTTTAGGTTTAGAGATTCCTGTAAGAAATTGGTCCTTTTGAGACGGTTTTTTGTGCCAGTTTTGTGGATTTTTGTTCTGAGTGGGTGCCTTTCCAAGGTTTCCAATTTAGTGAATTGGGAAAGGATTTTTATCTCTTCTTTCATCCAGAGAGATCAGGGCAGCGGTTTCCTCCATAGCTCTTATGGGTGTTGTTTTGTCATAATCCTTAAACCAATATTTTGAACCTTGTCTATTTTTCTTAGGTTGGTTTGGGCTGCTGAGCCCCATGCTGAGGCACCATATTCTAGTACAGGTCTTACATAACTGGTATAGGTCTTTTTCAGGATGTTGTGATTAGCTCCCCAATCTGTGCCAGCTAATTTTTTCAAGAGGGATAGTCTCTGGATGCCTTTACTCTGTGTTTTATCTATTTGGTTTTTCCAGGTTAGTCTCGGGTCATAGGTGACTCCAAGATATGTAGGGCTGTCATTTTTTTCTAAAGCTTCCTTATCTAATGTTAATATTATTGTTTGTTGTTTTGTTGACAGTGGGAATATGGTATATGTTGTCTTTTTTGTGTTAATGGACATGCCCCAGTCTTTGGACCAATTATTGAGTATATCGAGAGCATCCTGTAATTGAAATTTCGATGTTCCTACATATTCTTCTGTGCTAATTAAGGCAAGGTCATCTGCATACATGCTGCTTTTAACTTTTCTTTTTTATACCCACTGTGTGGCTTCTTTGTCCTTGCATGCAAACTAAGGCTTTTCTATTATTTAGATATTCCTTTATCCAGTTGTACATTCTGTGGGATATGTGATGCTGGATTAGCTTGAGCAAGAGACCTTGTTCCCAGACTTTGTCAAATGCTTTTTCTAAGTCAACCCACACAATTGTTGTTGGTTTCTTTTCTTGAAAGCCGTCTTCTATTTCTTGTGTGATGAAGGCAATTTGATCTTCTGTTGATCTGCCTTTTCTAAAGCCAGCCTGGGCTTCAGTGAGTAGGTTATTTGACTCAAGGATCCATGTCAGCCTTCTATTTATCACTCTTTCCATCAGTTTGCAAGTACAGCTAGTGAGGCTGATGGGACGGTAGCTATCCAGTTTATTTCTTGGTTTGCCGTGCTTTAGTATAGGGATCATAATGGCTTTTTTCCAGATGTTTGGAATTCTGCCAGATTTCCAGCTAGCATTGAATATTTGTAGCAGTTTTCTTTTGGCTTGAGGACCCAAGTGAAGAAGCATGTCATTAGATATTTTGTCTGGGCACGGGGCTTGTTTTGGTTTGAGGACTTTTAGGGATTCATCTAGTTCCTTCATTTTAAGATTAGTGGTCATTCCCAAGGAGTAAGCTGGATTGTTTTCTTAAATTTTATCTTGTATTTCTGAGTTTACATCTTTATTTCTACTTTCATTAATTTGTATTTGTCCTACGCTTTGGAAAAACTTAATGAATTCATTTGCTGCTTCTTGGCCTTTCAGGGGTTTGTTGTCCTTTTCTATTACTATAGGAGTTGTTCTGTTTTCTTCCTGGTTGAGACATTTGGCTATACGCCAGAGTTTGTGGCTGTCTCTATCTTTGTTTAGTTGTTCTGTTTTTTCATGCCAACTTTTCCTCATGGCGGAAAGGTAATTTTTCCTGAAAACTGCGTTAGCTGCTTTTAGATTTATGTTATTTTCTATACAAGGGTTATTTTCTACTGTGTTTGTTTCTGGCTTCAATAGTGGCATTGTGGAGTTGTTGAAGGTGATCAGACCAGTTGGGGATATAATCTTTTCTTGCACCTCTGGGAATTGATTCCTTAGCTGCTAGGAGGATTGCTTTGGAGAAAGCTGAGAATGACTTATTAACCTGATTTGATTTGCAGTTTATTGAAGTTGTGTATAGGTCTGTGAGCTTTGAGAATAGGTGCCAGTTGGCTTTTTTGTAGTTCCATCTGGGGATGGTGGAGTTTTCTGATATTTTGAAGGAGGTATCGATACTGATCAATATGGGTCTGTGGTCACTGGTGGCTAGCTGGTCTGCAACTTCTCTGGTGCACTTTTTGGATAAGTTGTCAGTTGCAAAGGCTAGATCTGGAGTGGTTGATGTTAGCCAGGCTCTTGAGAAAAAGGTTGGTTTATCCTCAGGTTTATTAAGCAAGATAAGTCTGTTCTCTGCTTGCCATTCTTCAATTTCTTCTCCCCTGGCATTTAGGTCTGGGTATCCCCAGCTCTGAGAGTGACTATTCATATCTTCTAAGATTAGACAGTCTTCTTGGTCAGGTATTTGTATGTGGTCAATCTCTATTTCCTTGTCTGGTGGGAAGTAGCAGTTAAATAGATTAATATTTCCATCTGGGAGAATTAGCTTAGTTCCCATTATTTCTGATTCTGAGGAGTTGGGCATAGTTATGTCTGTGGTAGGGATGTCATTTTTAATGAGGGTTAGGATTCCTCCTTTGGGTCTGATTTCTCTATCTTGTCTGATGCAGGTGTAGCCTCTAATGGAGAAACGAAGATTACTGTTCAAATGAGTTTCTTGGATGCAAGCTACATCAATTTCTTTCTCATGCAGAAATATTTTTAGAGCTTCTTTTTTCTTTTGGATGCCCTCTGCGTTCCATTGTAAGATTTTTAGACTTTTGGTCTTGGAGTGTTGGCCAGTAGTTTTTACTTTCTTGTCCCTGCTCCTGGCTCCACAGGCAGAGACAGAAGAACCACCAGCTCGCTTGTGTAGGCTCCTTCGAGGCGGAGAGCCGGGCCCCCTACCTGCGCGGCGGGATTCCACAGGCAGGACACCACATCTATTAGAATGGTTACTGAACTCCAACATAGATGAGGTTAGTGTCAATGTGTTATGCGCCAGGAGGCCCATTGACTCCGACTTCAGCCTGCTTTTCTTTCTGGGTGTGCTCCCATAGCCTTTGATCATCCAAGATCATCTGCAAGGCAGCAGGTGTTTATTTTCGGAGTTTTCTCTCCTAGATGAACTGCTATCCCTAGCTAACAAGTTTCATCTACCCGGGTTTAGAGTTAGAGCACCCTATACTCGCTTTTTGCAATCATTTCCCTGGATTTCTGAGATGTTTTTAGTAAATATTCTAACCACTGGAATACTTCATCTCATCCTCCATGACTGCAAACCAGTTGGTCCATGGCTGTTTATTTGCTATTCACAGCTAACCCTTATATCTAAGGGTTTTTCCCCTATCCGCAACCTGGGGATGCGCTTGGTAGAAGGTGGTTACTCCCCCAAGAGCCAACTATTGATTTGTAGAGAAGTTTTATACCACCAATAAATATTTTTTTAGAGCTGCACATGTCTTGGATTTCCAAACTAAGAAAGCATATTGTTAAGTAATTTACGTGCAGACCCTGGGACCCAGGAGTAATCCAAACCTAGTTATTTTATGCACTGCCAAAACAATATGATTTTAATATTGATATGCAATGATATTCTATGCTTGGTTGTAAACAAACTACTCACTTTATCTGCCTGTCATATCCAACATTGCACATGGAAAAGTGTTTGAGATGAACCATAGTCGCTCTAAGACTGAAGGAGGCCAACTTGAATATCCAACATTGCAACATACCTATCATCAGCTTGGCCCAACTAATGATACTGCCCTGGTCATCATCAATCTTTCTGGATAGAAATAATCAAGTAATTAATTATGTGCATACAAAGATACTAATTTTCAATTAGTCATCAAAACTGTACTAATTTTCAAGTCAACATGCACCAATTAAATATTAATTATGACCAAAAAATGGACCCTAACCTTTAAAATAAATCTTTGTAACACAATCTTAAGGTTTAATTTTTTCCAAGTTATTTTGTTAGCTAAAATATTTATTATCATAAACAACTAAACACTCCTGGCATCTGACTTACAGTGAGACATTAACTAACAAAGGATTGCTATCTATTCTGATGAAAATCTGACTGAAATGAAATTATGTTTCATAGTTTAATAAAGAAACTTATTTCTGGGTAGATTTTTGTTTGGTGTTTGAGAACCAATTTATTTGTAACCATTGCAGTATCTTTACTTGGAAGACACTTTGACCAAAAGTAGATACCAGAGGATAATAACTAACTAAAACCAGTTTAGAATTAGGAATTATACACACTTCAAGTCAAAAAAGAAATATACAACCCTGATATTGGAAAAAAAAAGAAACATAATTATAAACTGTTTTAACCCTATACCACATGTATCCCAAATGCTTCAATACCTATTAATTTTTTTGACACATAAATCTTTCCTTATGAAACGCTAACAAATGGAGTTAATGCCACCTGAGGTTTTCAATTTAGAAATCTCTATCCCTACTAGTGCTAGGTGAGTTTTTATTAATATAAAAGTGGCAGACTTTGAAAAAAAAAAAGGCAGCAGCTAAAAATACCAAACATGAAATGATAAAGCTGAAATACTTATAAACTTGAGCCAGTGACCAAACAGCAACTGCACAGTAAATAGAATCCTGAACATGAGCTATTCTATTTGTATTCTTGTCAGATCCAATAGAAGGAAAAAGACCATTGATAGGACTCTGGTTTCGCAAGATTTGATGTTTTGCTGGTGATACAATAAGATTCAAATTAGGAACATTTGTAATCAATACATACATTTTTGAGATAAAATATATTAAATCATCAAATACTGAATTACAAAATAAATTAACAAAAAGAGTTAAAAAATGATGGGTGAAATGTTACCATGATTGTCCAGAGTTTCATACCCTGCCATCCTAAAGGAGATTAGGGGTAGGATGTAATAATAATGAAGGAATGCCCAAATGTTGTTGTTTTTTAATTGAAAATCATTTTTTATTCTGCTTGAACTATAATATATCATGGGCATTTTTTAATTGTCTTGAGCTTTGCTAATACCAGCAAGTGTTCATTTTGATTTCTTTATTACAGTAGCTTTCTTGTATACACAACTTTTGATGTTTTATTAGTTTTTCCTTTCCACTTTGATGTTTGTGCTCTGGACTTTTGATCTGGTTGTTGACTGAATCAATCATGTCCCAATGTAGTCCAATTAACCTAAATTGACTGTATTAGTGATATTGATAACTACTAAATTTAATATTGTCTGTGGCATTTTACGTCTCGAGAGACGATCTTTTCCCTTTGCAACTTCTTGTGTGACTAAAGAGGCCAATCCTTGATACATAGCTGCGATTGCAGGTTGGGCATATATAATCACCAGGCGCCATTGCATTTTCACCCTTCTTTCTGCTTCTGTTGTGTATGACATCTGCAATCTGTGACCCTTCCTTTATGCTCTCTCTCCATGTGGATCTGTCCAGTGCCACCTCTTCCCAGTTGCCAGTGTCGATTTTGAAGAGCTTCATGTCACGATTGCATACACCCGTATAACGTAAAAGTGGGCGACCAGCGGCTCTCCTGCCTTCTATTAGATCGCCATACAGGATGTCCTGTGGAAGTCGACCTACTGGCATTCTACGAACGTGGCCAAGCCAGCCAAGGCGTCTGCTGCTGATTACAGAGCAGATGTCCTGGCATCCTGCTCTATGTAGCACTTCCTCATTGGTTATCTTATCTTGCCACCTTATTTTAAAGATCCGCCTTAGGCATCGGAGGTGGAAGACATTCAGCTTTTTTTCCTGCCATGAGTAGGTTGACCATGTTTCACTTCCGTACAGCAAGGTGCTCAACACACAGGTCGGGTAGACTAGGGCTTTAGTACTGCTAGTCAGCAATATGTTGTCCCAGACTCTTTTCTGCAACCGTGACATGGTGGCCATTGCCTTGGCTATCCTGTTGTTTATGTCTTGATCCAGTAGAGTGTTGTTGGATATGATGGAGCCAAGGTAACAAAAGTGATCAACAATTTCTAGTGGTTGGCCATTAATGCTTACTTGAGGTGCAGTGTTTGTGTTTTGGACAAGTATCTTAGTCTTGCTTTGACTGATGTTTAAGCCGAACTTCTGGCAAGCAGCAGATAGTTTGTCAACCATAGCTGAATATCAGAATCAGCCACAATAGCTGCATCATCCTGCATCAACAGGAGTTCCCTGACGAGTAGCTTCCTAACCTTGGTTTTTGCCCGCAGCCTTGATACATTAGTTTTCCAGAGGATCTTGTATGGAGAAACACACCTTCGTTTATGTCGCTGTACGCATTATGCAGTAGACAGGAGAAGAATATGCCAAACAGAGTAGGTGCGAGCACACATCCCTGCTTGACACCACTGCAAACCTCAAAAGGTGCTGATTGGGCTCCATTGAATTTGACAGTACATTTAGTATCCTCGTGAAAACACTCAATTAACTTCAGTAGTTTGGGAGGGAAACCTATTTTCCTCAGGAGTTTGAAAAGGCCACTTCTGCTGACCATGTCAAAAGCTTTAGTCAAATCAACAAAAACGATGTAAAGGGGTCTGTCTCTCTCTCTGAATTTCTCCTGCAGTAGTCGTAGAGAAGATATCATGTCTATAGTGGATCTACCGCTCCTGAATCCACACTGAGACTCTGGGTAGACTCTAGAAGCTATCACCTGCAGCCTGGATAGTGCCACTCTAGCAAAGATTTTGCCCACTATACTGAGGAGAAAGATACCCCTATAGTTGTTGCAGTCACTCCGATCCCCTTTGTTCTTGTATATTGTGACTATAGTTGCGTCACGCATGTCCTGTGGGACATGACCTGTTTCCCAACAGCGGCAGATTTAATATTAGAGGAATAGAAAAGTACCAGACATAACGTATTGGCTATGGGTTAGTAGCACTTTTTCATAGCAAAATTTTAGGGGCACAGACAGAAAGACAAGTTAAAAAGTGATTTAGCTAAGAAAAAAAAGTCAAATTTATAACATATGTATATTTAAAAAAATGCTATTTTCTCATTGGGCTAGAGCAAACTTTTATTACTAGATTACAGTGATGTTTTGTTAGTGAGTTATGGAGATGTTTTTTTTAATGATTAACACAACGTTATTGTATGGAGGTTTTGTAAATAAAGAACTTACAGAGCATATAAAAACCATTAAGTTTTATGTTCAGCATATGAGGTTCTTTTTCTTTTGTTACTAAATCTCCAATTCATGCATCTGGACATTGTGTCTTCATTTTGTTCCTTTGTTTACTATAAACAACTGTCAATGAATGACTGGTTCAACAATCTGTAGAAAAGAATAAGTCTAATGAAAGGAAATGGCATTTCAATATTCAAGATCATGTCTTCAAACCCTGAAATGTGACTATTAGTTAAAGTAAATACAAATGATATCCATCTTATTCATGGTTGTGTAAACAATGAAATATTAGAATATTAGAAAAAAGAGCTGCATTTATCTTTTTCTCTATTTTTTTAATGAATTTTCTAAACACATGAATGTTGGTAGGGTTCACAGTTTAATCCCCTACAGTTAAAACAAGATAATTAATTCTAAAACTTATTAAAAAACATTTTATCAAAAACAAAATTTCTAAGGAAAAAAAAGTAAATGTTTCCAAATTAAATAATTGATATCTCCATCTCAGTGGTGCTTAAAGTCACAATGTCAAATTTTTTGATGGTATACAAACATAAGAATTCATTATTTTTACAAACTTCACATGTTGCAACTTAAACATCCAGACAACAAAAGAAAATGAAATATATGATATACACTATCAAGTGTAATAAAGTCCACTGTTCATCTTGACCGAGTTATTTAGTGTTTTTATATAAAAGCTGAACCCAGGGACAATTAAACTTGATGAGAAACCAATGTAGTTTCTAAAGAACTAGATTTAATAGAAAGCTGTAACATATATTTGTGAGCTCATTTTTCCTAAACTAAATGTTGTGCTCAGAGGACAAAGATTTTCATCTGTTAATGATGTCATCATCATGTTTGTAAATAATATTTTTTTAAGCAGAAAGATGATTAATTTTACACTATAAAGTTAACAGTATTCATAAAATTGAACACAAACAAAATAATTATTAATGAATGAAAGTATTTGTTTAAATCATGTATGCTTTAACACGATTGGGACTCAATGTTGTTAATACTTGTTATATTTGAGTTACATTCCTTTGTAATTGTTAGTTATGTGTCCTTTGTTGCGCACAAGCAGTATGATGTATGAATTAAATGTCTATGTCCCCACCCTTTGTGACAACTGTCAGAACATTTAATCCAATAACTATTTATTGAGTTGAACTATGAGAAAATGAGAATTTCAAAGTGTAAGAATACATAGTAAAGAGAAAGTAAAGTTCCTCTTTCAAACCATACAGTCTATAGGGAAGATGATGTTAAGATCATCTGTTTCTTTGGCCAATGGTTAACAAGCAGGGTGTCATATGGCCAGCACAACAACCAACCGCTTTTACTTTCCCCAACTAAAGTCAGATGCCCATTAGAGTAGGGGCGCCCTAAAAATCATGAAGCTCAAAATCCCAGTTTTCACAGAGATTCAAACCCAGGACCTCAGGTTTGAAAGCCATGCGCTTAACCACTCAGCTACCACACCCCCCTAAGTAATGCATATGGACATGAAATAATTTAAAGTTGAACAATTATATCAAGTGTTTGATTACAAAATTAGACAAAAATTAAAGTCTGTGTTTCAAACTATTCAAAACAAATGCAGTCTGGTAGGTGGGGAACAGAAAGTGGTAGCTACTTCATTTTACACTATATGTAGATCTACACACTATAATCTATGTATCTTATCTTTTGGTAAGAATCTCAACTGCATTTTTAATTGCACATCAAAATTAATCAAATTATGTCTGTAGACATCTAGAGCATTTTTCACCACCTACCACAGTAATTTATTAGCCCCATCACGAACCATGCAAGGATAAATATCTACATCATGCATGGCAGCATGTGTCATGATGATAGATCTATGATTGTAGGTCTACTATCAAATTTAACGAGTAACAACATGATCTGCTATGGCTATATTTAGGCTATATTTTAGATCAATCGAGATTTGAGATGCCAAAACATGGTAATGACCTGGTTTATTATTGATTATTGTGTTATCTCGAACTTCGCCGAGTGCAAAAGAAACGAAGCTGCATCGCATCAGTCGAGAGAAAGAAGAAGAAAGCTAACGTAGGACAGATGCATATGTGGTGGGTTTGGCACAGAAGACAACTAAATTCTAATGATGAAAGGAACTCGTAGGACGATTCCTAACTGTTTATTATACATTTAAGACCTGCCAAAGGCAAACATAAAACATAATAACAATAATGAGCATTAACTAAAAATAATTAATAAGCAGTAAATGGTTAGACCAAGTTGTAGACACAACATCAAAGTCTAAATACTAAATCTTAACAAAAAACGAAAAGAAAATCATATAGTGTAAACCAACCATCTCGTCTTATACAAACACAAGAGAGATATGGAACACCCGAAACATTACAAAAAATAAAAGACATTAACAATTAAATAGAACAACTGGTTCATAAAAGCCAGTATCTACACACTGGTTGTAGAATTAGATTAACAAGATGGACATTTAACTCTTTGACTGCTGTGTTTTTTTTTTCATAAAAATGCTACTTTTTTAAAAAAAATAAGAAAATGTTCCAAACATGGCTAAAACAAAAATTTATTGTTTAAGTACCAATAATGCTATAGTAACATATTTGGTATCAAAGTAAAGGTAAATGAATGGAGAATGTGAAAATGTAAACATCTTTCTATTTAAATATAAGATACAAATTATAATCTAAATAATATGACACTCAGAAAAAAAAATGGATGCCAACTTTAGAACTTTTGAGACCTAAATTTAGATTTTGTTCTTTGTATTACTGTTGAAACAGCATATTTAGACTATTTACAGCATTTTCAAAAAGAAATCTGATAAAACAGTCAATAAAAGATGATGAATCATTGATTATATTATTATTTTTACCTGTTTTTTTTAGTCTGAAAAAAAGTGAAAATTATTGCGCTTTTCATTACTACCAATAACAATAGATACCAGTACTAAATCTATCAACCAAATGCACTCAAATATTATGTACATTTGAATCAATGGGATATAGATCTAGATTTGTCTTCTTTTTATTTGCCTAGAACATCTTTTATTCTAATACTAGACCAGTGCAAGACATAGGCTAGCGAGAGATCAAAGCCTAAATCTCTAACTAGATGAAGGACAATAAAAATCCTAATTCATATTACCTAAGATATAGACATCTAATAGATCATTATTACTGTTCCTTTGTGATAAATTATGGATTTAGAATAGTTTTATACTTTACTTTTATTTAGTAGTAAACCTTTTGGAGTGCAACTTGAACCAGTATTGTGATGGTGATGATTTTTACCAAAAAGCAATACTAAAAAAAATTGCTAGAAAATATACCAAGAAAAGGCCTAGCATGGTGGATGAATATTGGATTTAGATCTGCCATTTCTGTTGTTTTCATTTATCTTAGGCTTAGTTCTATAGGAATCTACAAAGGTGTAAAGATAAAAGCATAGATCTAGTCAACCTTGATCTACATTCAGGACCTAGCCCTATAGTCTAAGGCTAAGGCCTAAGCAAGGCAATACTAGATCTAAGTCTAAATGCTAATAATGTCCAAGTCTGCTTCATCCTATGCTAAATCTTGATCAAGATCTTCATTATTACAATTCATAGAAGTATAAATAAAACAATAAAGCTTCTTCAGTAGTAAACATTGTGGGTGTGTCTTGGACAAGCATAGCCATGATGTTGTAGATTTTTACAGATAAAGAATACTAAAAAAAAAAAAAAAAGAAAATGGGGAAAAAATGCCCACAGTGGATGATTATTTGATGTAGATCTACCATTTCCTTTCTTTTTATTTACCATAAGCTTAGATTGGCTTAGATCTAGAGATATATCTAGATTGACTAGATCTAGAGTCCAAGTCTATAGATAAAAGTATCATAAAAGCTTAGATCTAGTCAATCTCGATCTACAGACTACACCTGACCTACTGACAATAATAGATTTAGATCTAGATCTAAATACTAATAATATAGATATAAAAATATAAATACGCTAAATTTAGACCTACCTGGAATCACTCAGTGGAATGCCTGGATCTAATCTATATATCTAGATCTAGATCAAATTCTTCATTATTACTATTTATTTGTGATAAATTTTAGAATAATTATAAAGTTTCTTCAGTAGTCAACATTGTGGGTGTGTCTTGGAATAGCGTAGTCATGGCGACGTTTTTTTTACATTGTAAAAAAAGTAATAAATAAATGTCTAAATAAAGCCGAAAGCTTCTCATTTCTATGTAAACAAAGGATGAAGAACTCTTTTATAAAGTAAAAATAGATCTAGTTCCACTGTTGTTAGTTAAAAATTTTAATTTAAAAATGCAACGAAACAAAGGTAGGGTAAGAACGTCTATTATGGGATAGACGTTCCGTGCGTTTAGGGCGGACAGACCGTCTATGGGATAGACGCTCCGCACTCATTGAGTTAACATTCTATATGGGATCTAATTCGTATGGTATACTTAAGTCTAAAGGTCCCCTAACCCTAACAAATGGAAACATTTACATGCTGGTTTTCTAAAAATAACGATAGTGATAGTCCAACAACATGGACGAAATCTGGGGGTAGCGATATTGATCATATTCTATAATCTATGTAGACTACTAAATAAAATTACAATATAACATAAAAAAGTAAAATGTAATTACCTGCAGCCATACATAAACAAACACATGGTGTAGAACCAGACACAAACAGGGAGTGGAGACGACGTAGGTCCAGTAACATACGGGAGATGCCGGTCGAATCAACAGTGACCATGTTGGTCTGCCTTGTCATGCGCGGACACAAGGTGCCATTTAGGGGGAAGGGTCACGTGGATATCGGGGTGGCCGGTGTTTCCTGATAAGATATCCACTCCACTACACATATATAGATCTATACATGCACGAACTGTGTCAAACTCTGCCACTCCAGAATATAAGGCTTAATCAGTCACACAAAATTCTGCCCCATCTCAAAACGAAATCAAAGCCAGTGACTCACCTGTCCTCCCGACTCATTGTCTTCCGAGACATGAGGAGCCATATTTAGATTCTAGATCTAGAATCTAATTATAACTTAAAATGCACGTGATTTGTTGGAGACACGGGGAAAAAGTTTGACCTAGATCTACTTTTAGTGAAAGCAAACGTGTAATCTAGATCTAGAATCTAGATACTTAATATAGAGCGGCTCATTTTGCTGTTTCAATCAATTAATTTTGTGTGTGTAGGCCTATAAATTAGCGTGCTTCTAAAAAAAATAAAAAAATAGCGTGCTTCGTATTTTGGATACTTCAAAAATATTGGATTTTTGTTGATATAGATCTAGATCTAGCCGATTCTAGCCATTATACTTTATATGCCTACCTTAAATCCTTAATAACATGGATTTTTTGGAACAGTTTGGATTATTTAATACGCAAAGGTAAGGCACTTTTTTTTAAAAAGAAGAAAATAGATTACCCGACAAAATGATACATGATAATCTGATGATGATACTGATAGTACTTTAATTTAGTAACATAATAAATGATAGATGAATAGATCTAAGATTCTAAGAGATGTACCATTAGTTTAGTATTACTAGTATTAGTAATATGAGTATGGCAGTGAATGTCAGTGTACACTGACTACGTTGATATGTTCCCATTCCATGTTATCATGATCAAAATACCCCTTCTTTTCTGTGTTTTTTAAAATTATAATAAACGTACCTCATTTTAACTAACAATCTAACACTTTTTTTTTAAAGCCCGTCAGCCTCTCTTAGATTGAAAGTGCATGACCCTCTCTCTCTCTGTTTTGCTCAATGGAACAATTTTTTTTTTACCTGCGCATTGTAATTTCTCCCACTCATTAAACTTTTGACTTGATTTGGAAAGATCAGTTTCATATATAATGGGCCTCCGACACATACAAGCTCTCATATTTTGGGCCTGTTAATTTTAGTAGCACTTATTTAGGCCTACTTATCTGCTGCTCACCCCCACCACCAACAAAATGTTGGTCCTTCGTACACATTCCCTTTCCCATTTCTTTATTTCACTTGATATTTTGTTTTCTAAATAAAATGTTTGTTTGTAAAATGTTTTACATGTTTCGGATGTTCCTTCAGAGTTGAAGATAGTTTACTTCCTAGTCCAAACCTCCCTCAGGACGACGGAGATTGGGAGCGGATTTGAACCCTCGACCATCGATAAATCCGAACGACAGTCCAGCGCGCAAACCGCACGACCAGGCAGCCATTCAAAAAGCAATATCAATTCGGTTTTATTCATTGTAATCGTTTATTTGACCCCATTTGAATGTAGCGAAATGACAATAGATCTAGATTATTACTCAGCACTGGCTGCCTAAACATCGTTTCCATCCTTACGCAGTGTAACGCAGGATGGTTGGGAATGGAGACAGGCTGGGCTTGAACCGTGACCTCCGTGCCGCTTGAACCCGGAACCAATAAAACCAACAAAAATCTATTCTTTATCCGATAACGTTTATTACTCACAGAGTCGCCTCTTCTGTCTAGAGCAGGCATGTCAAACTCGGCGTTCGGAGGCCGCATACCACTTTGCATGCGGCCCGCTTAGCCACCTAAAAATTATCGAAATAATGTTAAACTGTTACGCTGGAAAATAAGAGATGACAAGCTACTTGAATTGAAAAATAGTATTTGTTAAACTGAACAATGAGAGTGAGTTGCAGTGAAAGCAATTTAAGCTACAATTTGTCAAATTTAACTGCAAGCCATAGTACAACATTTAGTGAATGTGATTGTATGAAGGAGTGTCGTTAAAGCCGAAGTAATTTGTCCAGAAAAGGTGAAAGCATTCACAGAAATAGCGTTAACTAGGAACACTGTGGCAGATAGAATAAATGACGTGTCAGTCAGATTGCGTGAACAATTAAAGATTTTGAATTATTTTTATTGGCTCTCCATGAGTCAACTGATGTAACGGGTGTAGCACAGTTGGTTATATTCATAAGGCCTGTGACAGCGTAAGACGCAATCATCTTCTTTTTTGAAGTAACGTCTGTATTATATAAGATAAGACAGGAATTTTGAGATACATGAGGTGCTACTTTAGCTCTGTTCTATGCATAACACCACAACAAGCGCGGATGTTTTGAGAAATAACAGGGATTGATATGACAGTACAATTTACTTGCTAGCTAGTCTAACAACGAATGGGGCACCAAACATGAAATGAAATGGTTTCGATGCAAAGTTACTTGCAAAAAAAAAAAAAAGAGAGACTGGTGCTAAGTTTAAATGTCCTCATTTTCAGTGCATCATTCACCAAAAAACATTCAGCGCAAAGAAATTAAAGTTCCAACATGTCATAAGACCGGTTTCAGTCACTCTTAATTTTATTCATGCCCGTAGTTTAAATCATCGCCGATTTTCAATGTTTCTGGATGGCATGGGATACGAATTGGATTGTGTTCTCTACTACACAGAAGTCCACTGGCTCTCATGTCATAAAGTATTGAAGAGATCTTTTTTGCACTGCGTGAGGAAATTGTATAGTTTCTGAACATGAAAGGTGAACCTGTTGAACATTTTCAAACTGACTAATGGGTCACAACTGCGTGTAATCATGTGAAGTGCTTACTAGCAAAATTACGACTGTGGATAAACCAAATATGAAGAGGAAATCGTGTTCACTTCTCAACGTGTCAGGAACTAAACAGATTAAATACGGCTACAACATTTGGTAAATATGTCTTACACCTGGAATCGTTAGTAGATGCTTTCAATGACCGTTTTCGTGACTTCGTTCCGTACGAGCAAGAATTTTCGTTGTTTGTATCTCCATTTTCATTTGATTCTGAAATTGCTGCTGGTAATGTGCAACTAGAGCTGATAGAATAGCAGATTCTTTGTTGAAATCGAAGTATATAGAATTGGCTGTGCCAAACTTTTACAGTTATTTACCCTGAACGGTATGTTGAATTGCGGAAATTTGCAGCCAGAATTCTTGCTGTTTGCAAGCACTTATCTCTGTGAGCAGTTCTTTGCCATAATCAAAGCTACAAAAGCACCTCACCGTTTGAGATTATCTCATCAATATTTGTCATCAGTGATGAAATTATCAGTAAAAAAAAAAAATTCAACATGACATTAATAAGCTTGTATCCTATAAAAGATGTCAAGCATCAGAACATAGAAAATAATGCGTAATCATATTTTTAATTACCAAATAGTACTACACATTTAGCTGTCTAAGGGACAGGTATGCCATTAATTATTGTATTCCATTGTATTGTTTCTAATTTACATAAAACTAGTAGGCTGTTTTGCTGTTTTGTTTTTGGCTGTGGCCCCTCAGGTCATAGTAAGTTTTTATGCGGCCCATACACCTTAACGAGTTTGACATGCTTGGTCTAGAGTCTAGAGGATCTAATCTATTCAAGTGCTATTTGAGATGTTAACTTTAGTTAGAGTATTCGGTTAAATGTGTACATAAAAGAGAGGGGGTAGATATATAGCCTAATAGAGGAAGACCACAAAGAGGTTTAGTAGCGTGGCAAGGTAGCCTACGAGTGGGCCCAGGTATAAGAATATCTTGGTTGTCACCGCCTCCCCCAATAAGACGAATGTAGTGTGTGACAAAAAAATTAAATGTATTGGTGCATTTACCAAAAGACATTTTAATGCAGTAGCAGTGTAGCCCCTTTTTTAAGATAAGGTAAGATAATTTTATTGATCCAATCAAATGTAAATGTAAATTCAGTTTGACTACAATTGACAACCTCAGCGTAACTACTTTACAAAAACAAAATGGATGAAAAATTCGAACAACATTCACTCATGAAACACATACACATTCACAACCAGCGCTTTATGAGTTTGACTTCTATGTACTTTAAAATAAGTAGGGCTAATTATATCAATTACGTTTGTTTCAATTAGGATTCCAGTAATAGTGTCTTTAAAGTCATGTTTGTACAATTTCTTAACAGAATTAAACGACTTAAAAAATGAAATGTTTCAAATGAATAAAGAAATGTTTTATGAGTTCTATTTCCCAGTATACACATTTACATTCCTAAAACACTTCTAGGTGTAAAACTATTAAGCATTGCTACAAACTAGTATCTGATTCGACGTTCATTATTTTAACAGTAATTAAATCAAACATTAATCTAATAACATTTTTCTGGCCTTCTTAGAAGAAATGTCAGTAACTAGTGCTTTTGTCTGTTTCTCACCAAGTGAAGCCAACCTGCTCTTTGTCATACAAATTTGTAAATAACTTTTGTTCAATCGAAATGAAACTGGGCTTTTAACGACGAAAACGTTTTGACATTTTTGATGCCCATGAAATCTGTCGCGTATTTCAGAAACAATGACATCAATAGTTTGTTTGGATACGTTGATGTTGAGAGTCTTCTCTCGAATCTTGGAATTTTTTCTTCTTGTAATTAGTGGTAGGCTCATCAAATTGTCTTTTAACCTTCTGCAATTGTGTAGAGCAAAAAAAAAATATTATTTACAGCCTAGCTACTTCAGCAGCCTCTTTTTTTTTTTACACTCTGAAAGTCATTTTTTAATAATTTACTTCAGTCAAGAGCCTCTTGAGTTGACTATCTGATGTATGTATTTCTCGCTGCTCGTTATCCAACATTTTTGACACAACATTGATTACAATATTGTACTAGACAATAGGCAGAACAAGATTATAGAATGTTTCTTGTTGTCCTCAAAGTGCTGCAGCTCGTTAAGTACAAGTTCTTTATTTATCAAACACAGCTGAAAGTCAGTTAAGATCTTTGAACTATTTGATGTGTAAGTTCTTTTTAAAATTTTATTTTAAATACATGAAAAAAAAAAAAGAAAAAAAATTGAGCTTAAAGAAAATTGAATTATAAGCAAAGAGGGGGCGCGGTGGCGGAGTGGTTAAGCTTTCTAGGGTCCTGGGTGTCACGTCACGTGTATCCATTAACGCACGACGTGTCCAAATAATGTCAACATTGGCAAGAGTGCAATGGGTCAGAAATAAGGGGAAGTAATTATAAAGAAACTTCTTAAAGGCGCCACGACAAAAGGGGCGCAGACAACTGGTTCGATGACATCGAGGTAACTCCAGCTTCCCATGGCCTCAAGGTTGCATGCCGGTGAAAATTTCTGTTTTGGTAGCATTTATGCGAACAACGGGTAGTGAACCTCGCCTCTCTGTTGTAATAGGCCTACTTATCCATACGTGCCCCTTCTCTTCATTTGTGTTGGGGGGGGGGGGGGAGGAAGCGGGACAACAATCCAAGGTCCCTGGGATTTCGAGTGTGTATCTGAATCTCATGGAGTTCACGGTTAGCTAAACTCTTTTATTAAAAAATAAACTTGTTTGGGAAGACTGCCCATTCTTTTTAAGTAAATTACCATACAAAGAGAAACTTAAGGCCTTTATTTGTTACAGTGATTGATATTAATGTATGTATAGTGAATATAATCTTATGAATTAATAAAGAGACCAACAACAGCGTTCTAAGACCAGTAGATGACATGTCCAATCACATACGAATTAACATTGGTTTGGTGGAGGTGTCGCATGATCTCGAGTTGGCCCCGCTACGAAGTCCTTCATAAATCACAGACTTTATTATCTTGAACAGTGTGTGTAGCGATGCGTTGATTGGAATCAAAATGAAAAAAAAAAAGTAGCAGAAAATAAGTAAGATAAAAAGCAACCATTGCTGGAGATGTGTGCAAAAAAAAATGTAGTAAAATTATATTTTGAAATATTGCCAATAAGAATAATCTTCGTTTAATTTGAACTTTTTAGAATGACATGAAGAGACAATGTTTCATTAGCCTCTTCCTCATAATCTATAAGAATCAGAACTTTCTAAAATGCATATAGATATGTAGAATTATTTATTTTTAAATATATTTACATTTATAGGTGGCCCACCTGATTTCTTTAGGTGTCCGCGGACCGCTTAAAAGACTCCTCGGGCCGCTTGTGGCCCGCGGATTGTAATTTGCCCACCCCTGAGCTAGTTTAATCCGACCAGATATTTTGAATAATAATCAACTGGTCCCTCACTACTGTTTAATATGTCTATTACGAATTATTATATGACAATTGTTGACGCAGCGTGGCAAAACAATAATGATTAATAACAGTCCTGTGGTAGAATTATATTTTGCGCATGAGCATTAGATTATTTTACAAACGAATCAATCGTTCTATCAGCATCTCTGCTTTACATCGCCATTTAAAGAAGTAGACTCCACAACACACAGATATCAGTCTTGTTATTAATCGCTCACATTTTATGAGTAATTATTACATTTAACAGTAGCATTTCGTGTTTGTTACATTGTTTTTCGCACGCCCATCTAACCGTTAGATTATGGATACATATTTGAAGCGTAAGCTGACATTTGAAGAAGAGCAAGAGTGTAATGGAAATAGTGACAGTGAGCTGAGACACGATGACGTAAGAGAGGCGATACAGCGTAGGACAAAATGACGTAAATATGCATCTGAATATTTTCACGTTGGATTTCTACCGTACAAAGGCAACAGCCGCAATGTGTCATGTGTCTCGGTGCGTTATCGAACGAAAGTTTGATATATCAGCAGCTTTAGAAATATACTGTTTGGCCATTCTAAGACTAAGACTAGTATAATTAGGTCGCCTGCTGTGCAGCGCCCCGGAAGTGGTCGGGGTCTTCTAACACCGTAAGGCTTGTAAGTGTTGCTGAACTGACAAGACCACTGGCTTAGCGTGTTCAATCCATGACCTCCGTGTCGAAGGAGCCGTTCAATCCGGCTTAACCTAGATCAGTGGTTCCCAAACTTTTTTTGTCTCGTAGACCCCTTGCCATGTTTTCTGGTTTTCGGTAGACCCCCCTGCTTAACTTATACTGCAATTTTGCAATTCACCATAACATTTTTTATAAGTAATTTCTAACAGTTGTAAGTCGAAGGGTAAATACGTAATTTAAAGCTAGTTAGTATATCTTTTATATTGATAAAATTCAAATTAAAATAAACCAAAATAACAATTGATATGTATTACTGGAACCTCCAAGCATGTTGGAAACGTGTGTTATTGTTTGTCGCAGGTTCATCATCCGTTGCTACGGATATTATGTTTCATAAAGGAATTTGTTGTACTATGAAGTAGTCCTTCAAACATTAAATATTAATTAATTGGTCTTAAAGTGTCACAGAAAAAGTTTTCGTAAGGAGCAGTTTCTCGTGTATTTCATCTTTCAAGTCTGGCTCAAATATTGGGTTCGCGGAACTATTTTCACAATCAGGAGAAGGGGCGAAGGTGAGAAACTGTCGTCTAAATCAGTAAGCGTTGGGCGGGAGGGTCTCATTAGCCTGGGCTTGCAACCCACCTAGCAGAAGGAAAACTGAATTCAAACTTGCCTAGCAGATATAGGCCTACCCAAACATGGGAAATGTTTCGTCAAGCCGGTGACCTTTTGGCAGTTTGCTGCACACAGCGCTACATCTTGCCAGAGCCTGCGAGGCCGCTAATCCCAAACTGTTTATCTCGTTTGCAAAGAATTACATTATAGGCTTTTAATGTTATAACTCACACCACTAATGTGCCCTTAAACTGTATTGTTGCTTAAATAAATTCAATACTATCAAATTTAGGTTTGTGTTAAAACATGTTTTTAAAACTACTTTAACAGTAGGTAAAATCAATGTTTTATCTTTAATGTTTTCGCTATTAGGCTATAAGTAAACAAATCTTGTAAGACGCTCACAAACCGTCATCTTCTCTCTCTGTCTCATGTTGAAGAGATATGTTGTGAGTCTATTTTGAACTTTTTCTTTGAGAACCTTTTTTTTTTTCAAACCTTTATCTTTTTATCAGGGTGACATCATCTCAAATGATCCTCCAACGTAATTGGTTTCATATCGTCATAAGAAGCCACTTAGGCAACCTCTTGTTTGATAAAGAAGGAATGAATCCCAATTTAAAATAGTCAACGCTGTACAATCTACATTTCTTTTTGAACATTCGGGCGTGTCAATCTTCGTGGTTTTGATTCCGTAGACTGTGGTAATGACGTTTCCAATAAGTTACACAATCAGTTGTCAACTATTTTAAGTTTCGGAAATTTTCGCTCCAGCCTTGTGTCCTTGACATCAAATGTGACAGTTAACTTTCATCGGCTTTGTGGGCAGTCTTCTTAACCACTCAAGTGGAACCCTGCTCTTAGCATGTGTGTGTTGACCCGACGTTTTAGATTTGCATAGAAAGTGTGTCGCTAAGGTGCAAAACATTTAACGACAATATGAAACAAAACTTAAAAAAAAAAAGACAGGTGTCTAGGTTTTTCTTGGTTCAGGCCGCAAGGAAAAGATTTCTAGGTTCATAAATCGGAGATTTTGGGAATTTTTATAGCAACAAGAAAATACGAGCGGCGATATTATGTGCTACCGAGCAATTCACGATAAGAGCCATTTTCCGGCGAATGGGTTAAAGTGTTTGCTGGCAGTGGGGAAAATGTGGCTTGAAGTAAGAATGCAGTTAAAACAATGACAAGGCGAGTTTGAAAAAAAAAAGGGAGGGGGGGGAAGGGTATCTCTTTAAAATTGACGAATATAGCATAGCAACTCCGCTCTTGGTATTTGTTCGCGGTATATGTCAGGATTCCGTGTAAATATTTTGGCTCACAATGACCTCCCGACTAAGCTGCTTTGCTGCTAACAGCTAAACAAGAGACCTTGGAGAGGGCGTAATTTTACTGAGGCCATATGTTCCATGAGGAAGACAAAAGGATAATGTTGAATTAGTTATGAATGAATGAGGGGGCAGAAAGATTCCACTGAACATTTAATACGATGACTGTTCAAAGTGAAGAATGATCTGTAAATAATGTGACAAGAGATTGCAACACACATTCATATCATTTATAGTACAAGTGCGAGTCGTGCGTATCTCAGTAATACTATCACTTAATTAACATGGACCCGTATTACGTCGCCTGTTGGTCAAGCCTCAACATTGCTAGCTGAGCGATATTTCCACTCTGGCTCTCTGAACCAGCACCTAGCAGTTCTTGCAAACGGAAGGAATTATTTACACAGCGACGAGCTGAGGCGAGCAGTTAAACAACGAAGTTCAACACCAAGCCCCAAAGACGGGAAAAAGAAGGACGTCATCAAACACACAGCAACCAAGAGGGGTCACCAAATTGCGTGCACACACACACATACACAAAATTCGTTCTCACAGAATACAGTCTACGCATCAGCGACAAAATGTAGAACTTAGCCGACATGAGGAGCCATCACTGGCGAAGACCTGCTCCAGTAAGTTCAGTCATCATAAAGATTTATATGGCTCCTAAGCTGAAAAAAAGAAGATTGGCCATCAGAAATAGACCTTTTTATCTCTTGCACTTGAAATGAGATTGTAACATTTTAACTTTGAGTGTGTCCATGAAATCTGTCATTAATTAATAATTTACATGCATTTATCACATCAAATCATCATTAGATTTAATTCCATTTTAATTCTGTGTGGCTCTTACTTTAATAAGCTATGCACCAGTTATGTCGTCGTGTTGAAATTGTGTAACTTAAGGTCACTATGATCCCGCGGTGGTATGTGTTGTTGACATCTGACAAAGAGAATTGCCAACTCGATATCGGACTTTTTGTTTTCACTTGCAATAATATTTTGACCTTAGCTTAGGTTACTACAATCGAGTTGTTCCATTGCAAGTCAAAAGTCTAGGTCAGTGATCAATGCTGGGGGTGAAAATAAAAGTGGGTTCCAGAGAGAGAGAGAGAAGAAAGGAAAGAGAATGATAGCGATCCGTTCTGACTCAGTGTAACAGATACTGGTATTGACTGCCAAAAATAGGTGGATGGTTGAAATGCGTCCAGTTTATTAGAAGTTTAAAAGGAGAGAATGTTCCGGCATAACTAGACAGTCACAGGTCGGTGTGTAATACTAGTTAAAAGATATTTACACTAATTAATTATTGCATAGGCTAACCAGCTATAAGCCTGTAGAATGAAAGTTTTCAATGATATGTTTTTGGAAAGTAATATTGTCTCCTAAATTACGTGGCATTGTTGTGTCCTAGTTGAGTTAGAGAGTATGTTAGCTTTGGTAGATTATATTGTGTATTGTTTTTAGCGACGGTTAAAGGAGTGACAGTGACGTAGTCAGACAGACGAATAACGCAGGAGAATAGGCGAACAAGGAAGAACGATGTGGCGATAGCTTAGAACATGGTTGATTAGAATTAGAGATATTTAAATAACGACGGATAAGTAGACAAGACAGGCATCCCAAGTGTTAATGAATGCATCATTTATAGTAGTTGAAAGTCTTGAGTACGTTCATCTTATTAATTGTAATGTTCTTTGGCTAATGTACAATAGTTGATGAAATAGTTGTGGATTTGCATAACACCCAAGATACTAGCCAGAACAGCATGTGTGGATTCGGAGGAGTCTCTATCTAAGGGGAGGAGGACCACCACTAGGGAGCAAAATATCGATATTTAAAATTAAAAATCGAACTTTTTTTTATTTCATTATTTGAAAGTTTATCCATTTATCTACAAGTTTTGAACATTGAAATATGTAATTTTTAACTTTAAATATTGTTTTTAGTCATTTTTCTAGAGCATGTATAATGTTTATTTCATCTAATTCCGAATCTACATGTAAATAATACCCTTGGTAACGCATCGAATACTTTTGAGTAGTCATATTCGACCTAGGCATATTTGGCATCAATGAAACCGTCGTTTCCTACACTTTCCTAAAATAACCGTATCTCCGAAATAATATAAATAGCGTTTCGGCTTTGAACGGAAACCCGTGGTCACCGAGAGTGTAAAATATATTTATTTATAGATTCTAGTATCTTATTATTTCCGACAAAATGATTGGTCGGCATTGGGCTTCCGCCCCTATCGACATTAGTTTGAACATAAACAAAACATGGTTGTTTACGTTTCATTGATGATATAGTTTTAGATGCTCTACCTGTCGACTTATTATTCAACTTCTAAATCTAGATCTAGCATGAAAACTAAAAAGAATAGACCTTAGTCTAGATTCGTCATTCTAGATCTAGACATTATAAGACTATTAGCCGGCAGGCTAGGCTGAGATGAGGCCCTATCGACACCGCTATTAATATAATACATCTCTAGAATCTAGACATAAATTAAATTTATTAATCATGTTATAAAAGTTATTTAATCTTTGACAGAATTACCATAAAGTTGATATAGATCTAGTTGCCAAAGCGGCAAGTAAATATTGACTAGATAATAAGATGGCATTACTAAATTTAAATTAGATCTAGAAGACACTGCAAACATACCTGGAACCGAAGATTAGACACAAGGGACATAGATCTAGATCTATACACATACACACAATATACTAACCAGTGGTCGGCAAACTCGTCATCCAAAAGAGAGAAATATAAACAATACAAAATTGAAGTTTGATCAGAGTTACTAGCCCTGGAGACACTTTTATTTGAAATAATTAGGATTTAAAGTACAATCTCGCGACTACCATTACCTTTGTCTTAGGTTGGGGGGCCTACATCAAATTAAACTTAGTATTATACCAGGGCCGGATTTACCTATAGGCAACACATGTTAGAACTATAACTTCCTCACAAGCTACGGTCTGCGGGCAATTTCTGTGCACGGATCAAAGGTTTGGAACTCACTCCCCATTGATCTCAGACAGACATGCTACACTAAATTCAAGAAGAACATTAATAAGACATATCTGTTTAAAACTTTTTATTTAGATTAGTTTGTGTCATTTTAGCTCTCCTGTTTATGTTTGTAATGTTATCACAGCGCCTTGAGCCTACATTTTTGTTTGTTAACTGCTCGAGTCGGGTGTCGAACCTCGAGCCCCTTTTATAGGTAGCCAAGCAAAGTTAAGTTCAAGCGTTCTTAGTCTCTCGACCACGCTTCCCAGATGTGCCGACAAAGGATCACTAAATTATTATGTTTGTTAGTAAAATGTTTTACATGTTTCGAATGTTCATTCAGAGTTGAATATAATTTACTTCCTAGTCCAAACCATCCTCAGGGCGACGGGAGAGGGGAGCGGTCTGGGTTTGAACCCGGGACCATCGCGAACGACAGTCCAGCGCGCATACCGCACGACCATCCTCGTAAATAGTCCCCCATCGTAAATAATTAATAACCATTTCATCAAATATTGACTATGTTTATGACGTTGTTGATCTTTTTTAAATTAGCATTACATGTTCGTAATAAAAATAAAAGAGCTGTCATCTACAGATCGTTCGTTATCTCTGCACAGTGAATAGTGAATAATAAGATGATTTTTTTTTTAATCGGTAAAAATTGTAGCTTAAAATGTTTCTCTCTATAACCAACGAACTTTGTCATAGGGCAGAATATCTGCATCATAGATACACACACACTCTCTCTCGCTCTACTTCAATTAAAAATTCTTAAAATGTGCGAAGATAAAGATCACTAGATACAATTCAAGTAAGCCTACTTTGGGAATTTCGGGCATTGTTTGCGCCCTTAGTGATTCCTAATAAAAAATCTCGTGATATATTTTTTTTCTTTCAAAATTGAGACAAATCACAGACCTATAGGCCTTTATATTAACACCAATTTCTTCCACCTTTCTACTGTTGAAATGTAAACTCTTATTTTCCTAATGGAATTAATTTTTTTTAAGCACTTAGTTATAAAATTTGCTAAATCTACCTCACGTATTTGTCATTCAATTGGAAATTAATCCCATAATTATTCTATTATATATGAGTATTGTGTATTGGAATGATTGCATGCCAAATGCGATCTTTAAATTAAGCGTAATGAAGGATGGCGTAACAGAGACCCCCCCCCTCCCCCATGCGCTATAAAGATCAAATGAGGCGCCATTTTGATCGAGGTGACAGAGGTGACAACTGCCAGAAAAGAATACATTTGATATACATTTGATTAGAGTAGCACAATGATCAAAATCACTCAGAAGGTTAAAAAGTAAAGTAGCAATACTACATAACACTAGCTGTACCATAATTTACAAACACGAAAGGTCATCTGTCTTCATCGAGAAGTCCATACAAGTCTTAACTTTTAAAACGCTGGTTGTGAAGTCAATAGAAGTCTAATTTATAAAACGCTGGTTGTGAAGTCTATAGAAGTCTAACTTTTAAAGCGCTGGTTGTTAGGGTGTATGTGTTCCGTGTGTGAATGGTGTTCGTATTTGCATCTATATTGTTATTGTTACAGTAGTTACTTGAGGTGGTCAAAGACAAAGACAGTTCTAGACAAACAATTTCCATTTGATTGGATCAATAAAAATTATCTGAAAGTTTTCTGAAAACAAAATAAAATACTCAGAAAGACAGCAGGGTAAAGCACATTACTTGTTCCACGTGCTAGGACAAATGTGTACAAGTGCTCCTTCTTCAATGGTGCTATTAGAGCATGGAATGGGTTGTCTGAATCAGCCAGGAAAAGCAATGACTTGGAAAATACTAAATCACTAATTAACTAGATAACTGGATTCTCAAAGGCCGCAATTTTCCTTTGAAGTAACGTCTGTAATTCATCAGATAAGACAGGCGCAGTCGACGAAAAAAAAAAAGAACGTAGGCCTCAGAGAACCTGCTTTTTATGCAGAAGTTGTGACAAAATATGCAGGTCGCAACTGGGTCTGCTTTGCCACGTTAAATGGGGCATTCATCTTTAGTCACACAATCTTCGGAATCAAAGGCAAAGAGATGAGTATGTATAAAGTTACTATGAAGCAAGCAGCTGGTGATCTCGTATGATGTAACCTTTTCTCACTGCTCGCTGCCACAACCGTGACCTCCGTGACCCCACAACACACCTGACCAGAGATTGATGTGCTGTTAATGAACAGATGCCCACTGTTGCAATAGGCCTACTTATCCATTCTCGCCCCATCTCTTCATTTGTGTGTGTTGGAAAAAAAAGAGGGTGCGAGTCAACACCTACGAAATAGAGACGGAGGTCGGTCTGCACGACTGGTTTAAAGTCCCCGAGATTGTGAGCGCCTAGCTGGATCTCAGAATTCAGGGTCAGGTCTAAACTTGTATCAACTACATGTTATAATAATGGGGAAATGAACAAAAGTAAAACATGTAGAAAATCGTTAGGAAGCATAATTAGACTTTTTTTTTTTAAACTGAATTTGTGAAAACAAACATGCTTTCTCTCCCTTGTTTTTAGTACCGGTATTATAAAAAGTATCCTTTCAGACCTCACCATTTGTAGGTCAGATGATGTAAAGGCCATTGTTTTCAGGGCCGGATTTAAGTGAGATCATGCCGGGCTACAGCCTCTATAAAAAAAAAAAAAAGAAAAATATTACCGAATTATGACGGGTCTGAACTTTTCCTTTTGGTCAAACATTCTATTTGTATTTTTGCCACCACAATCTTACGTCGGTTGGCAACATTGTCGTGATTTACAAGTGCCCGCTTGTTGCATGCTCATGAGTCATTAATAATAATAATAATATGTAAATGTAGCTCCGGATTTACGGCAGTGAGACTACCAAAAACCTTACCATCCACAAAATCAAGACTGTAGGCCAACACTCTTTAAAACTAAAATATGCATTTTAAATATTGTTTTTAAAATGAGATTAAATTAATTTCTTCTAAAATATGGCATCCTTTTGGATATAATTTAAGTACCGGTATTGTTATTCATAATAATCATATATAAGTCTTTTTAAAGTTTGTAGAAAAAGTGTATGGGGCTTAACAAAATCCTGCCCCGGGGCCTGCACACAATTTAATCCGGCCCTGTCTGTTTAAAAAGCCAACGCTTAACGATAGTGTCATGTGGCCAGCACAACGACCAACCTTCTTTACCCGCCCCTTTTATGCCAGGTACCCATTAAAGTTGTGTAGACACAGGCGTCATAATTATCACGAAATTAAAAATACCAGTCTTCAGAAATTCTTGCTGAGAACCCTAGGAAGCCAAGTGCTTCACCACACAGGTACTTATCCCCCCCTTGGAGTTTTTAGAGCGGATAAAACAAAATGGAGCTGGGGTTGTAGCTCATAGTGCACCCACCCACGTTCCCCTGTGTCGACCAACTGACATTTATACTGTTACGAAGTGTCCAGTACGGTTGACCCATCGAACAGTTCCGTCTTAGTCTTACAGGTCTTCCCGCGCCACAGACGTCTGCCAGTCTACCATCACAACCGTCTATGAAGTAATCTTCTATGCTTGAGATTTTTTTTCTGGTTGCGCTACATCAGGTGTTCTCAACCTGTGGGTCGCGACTCCCTTGAGAATCGATTGACGATTTGCCAGGGGTAGCCAAAGACCATTGAAAAAATTGATTGTTATTGTCTATTCTTCTATTGCTGTGTGTGTGCGGGGGGGGGGGGGTCGCGTTTAAGTGGGGGATTGTAAAAAGGGGTCGCTGAGCATAAAAGGTTGAGAACCGCTGCGCTACATCGAAGAAGGCGTAAGTCACGGAGAGTTCATAAGGCTGTCTTTCCCGAGCGGGTCCTTCGCGATCAGTGCAGAAGTCGGCTCAGTGCAAAACATCATGCGACTCGTGCCAATAAGTTAATGGTCTGACCCACTGCTTTTTATTTTTGTAAAAAGAAACTAGATGCCGGCACTCAGTGATGGGTTGCCTTACTTTTAACTATTTATAAATTAATAATAAACGTTAAAATACAAGAAAAGTAATTTTTTTGCCCACATTGAAAAAGGTGCCGGTACGACGTAGCGGTGCGTACCGTCAAAAAAAAAAAAGTAATGGTCATACCATATCGCCCCCTTTCCCAAAATAACTATTCCAAATCAAATCTTGGCTTTTTGTGATCAAACATAAAACAAATAATCTTTTACCTACAATCACTGACTGGTATATTGTTAATTACCAACACTGATTGATTGCTACACTACTGATTACCTACAATTGTGTAATCATCCTCTTTTTTGAAGAAACGTCTGTATTAGATAAGATATGAAAGATACGAATTATTGATCGGTACATTACCAAGTAGGCTATTTACAATCATTGATTGTAAAGCCATAAATTATGAGCCGATTTTAAAAAAAATCTATTATAAACTTGTTATGTTGTCTCTGATTAGATATTCTAAACCCCCCCCCCCCACCCACCCACCCATAGCGGCGAGACTAAAACTTGACACCCAGACATGACAGGTAGTAAGAGTTGTCTGCGTGGATGTGCAGACGTCTGGTGGCCTAATTCTTTTCCCAACGTGTACTAGCACAAGGTCAAGGTTATTAATGGTTGGAGATGTCGTTGCATACTTGGTGTTGCTTTGCAAGAGACATGTAATCTTTCCAACCCAATAATATTACGATACCGCTACTACAAGAAATTGTAAAAAAAATCAGATTTTTAAATAGATCTATATTTCCCGGTGTTCAAAAACCGAAAACTAAATTTCTAATATGTAGCTTATTGTTATAACAATTAGATCTATAATCGCTTGCCACTATAAGATTCTAAATAAAGTGGATCTTGTTGCGCAACCTTATATTATCTTACATTTCAATATCTCAATCAAAACTAAAGTGTGCACGACCGATATTGAACTACACAATTTTACATCATACTTGTGTATATAAAACCCACAGCCAACAGAGAGAAAGCAGCAAAACATATAACCGGTACTAAACATTGTACATATATGTGGGACAAATAGTTCTGATGCTGTCCGACTAGTTATGGGAGATTTCAATCATCTATCGTTAGCTCAACACTTGCCAACATATAGTCAATATGTCAATTGTCCCACAAGGTACGATAAAACCTTTTACATGTGTTATAGCAACATAAAAATGGCCTACACATCTCGATTGTTATTTCCCCTCGGAGAGTCGGACCACACTTACACCCGTGTACAAATCGGTTTTAAAAACAACAAAACCCGAAGTAAAGTCCATCCAGTCATGGTCTGACGACGCTGTTTTACAGCCACAAAGTTGTCTGGAGCAAACAGATAGGGATATGTTTGTAAACAACTGCCCAGACAGATGAACTTACCACAACTGTTAATTTGTACATCCAGTTCTGTGAAAACATAATTATATCAAAGAAGAAAATTAAAACATTCAGTAATAATAAACCCTGGATGACTAACATAAAAAAAAAACATTCTGTCATTGAGAATTCATAGAAGTCTATTTATAAAGCGCTGGTTATGCATGTGTATGTGTTTTTCGTGTGTGAATGTTGTTCGTATGTGCATCTATATCGTGCATCTATATTGTTATTGTACAGTAGTTACTTTGAGGGTGTCAATTGTAGTCAAACTGAATTTCCATTTGATTGGATCAATAAAGTTATTTACATATTACAAACGTTACTTCAAAAAGGAAGATAATTACGTCATATCACGTGTCAATCTAGTACCAAGCGTCTGCAGTCAACCCCGCAACGTGTCATACAGCCCAAAAGTATCTCCGTGCTTCGACACAGCCATCGCGTGTGTCCATTAGCGCACGAGTTTCTCGTCAAAATAATACCAACATTGGCAAGACTGCACTGGGTCGGAAATAAGGAAAGTAATTCAAGACATTATAATCGTTTAATAAAGGCCTGCTGACCACTGTAAAAAAAAATAAAATATTATGGCAGACAGAGAAAGCGATTAGAAAACAACAAAAAGAATGGACGTGCCTGTCTTTGGAAGAATTTTTGGTAAAACTTTA
Organism: Biomphalaria glabrata; assembly: GCF_947242115.1. Lineage (NCBI taxonomy): Eukaryota > Metazoa > Mollusca > Gastropoda > Planorbidae > Biomphalaria > Biomphalaria glabrata. The sequence continues at coordinate 48,120,625 of NC_074717.1, forward strand.
CATCGCAAAGCAAAGAACAGAGAGGGAAGGAGGAAGACGGTTGACCGATCATGAGTGGTGCCCCAACGGGCTAACAAACCAAGGGATAGGTTGAGGTCAATAAAGGCGCCACGACAAATGGTGCAGAGACAGCTGGTTCAATGACACCGAGTTAATTCCAGATCCCCCTGACCTTAAGGTGGCGCCTCGGTAGAAATGTTAGTGGAAGCAGATAGGCGAACATAGGGTAGTGAGCCTCGCTTCTGTCCGTTTTTTGTTTTGTTTTTGTTATGTGTTTTGTTTATGTTTTTTTTTTATTCTCCATGTTGAGAATGAAAGGTACACCTGACACACACACACACCCCAGTCCCAGTTCAAAAAGTCCGACACGCCGTTCCACAAATGGGGCCGCCATCAGAGACCCTTGGCTGGAGTGGCGGTCCTTTGTGTCTGTCTGAAATTCCCCGTGGTCTGTGAACGTGTGCAACTGGAGCTCCCACGCCTGTCCGTCAAATATAAAACGCATGTTAACTCTGAAGAAGATTCAATGACAATTCTTTGAAAACAATAATTAGTTCACTGGACAAAGAGTTTATCGACAAATGGCTCACGTGACAAATGGCGCGAAAAGCGTACCAGGTCAAGACTACAACGAGAGAGAGAGAGAGAGAAAGAGGGAGAGAGAGAGAGGGGGTCAAAGAGAGGAAAAAGGAGAGAAATAGAGGGAGAGAGAGAAAAGAGATAGAGAAAAGAGATAGAGCGAAGGAATGAGATAGAAAGGGGGGAAGAGAATAAGAGAGAGATTAAGGCTTAGAGGGAAAAAGAAAGAGAGAGATTGGAGCCCCACCACAAAGAGAATCTTTCGACACCTTTAGTCCATCGTACAAATATTCGTGTCCCTTTTGGTACTCGCCCAGGGTCCCGTGCAATGCTGAGACGCCATTGATTAATTGCTCTTGTAGCTATCTTCGTTTTTTTTTTTAAATAAAGTTTTGTAGAAACAAAGGGAGGATAGTAGAATCAAAGCATACCGAACGACGAGAGAGAGAGAGAGAGAGAGAGAGAGAGAGAAACACACAAAGAGAGAGAATAAGAGAAAGAAAAATATAGAGATGTTGACATTGTGTTTATGTGTTTGTATATAGAGTTATTCCCCTCGGTAAGCAAGCTCCTATTGTGTGTTATGTGTTATTAAAGAGTTTGATGTACCCAGCATCGAGTGTTACAAAAGAAAAGCTGAAACAAAACGGGGGAAAAAATATAATCATGAGAATGTGTGGCAAAAAAAAACAAAACACTCCGGATTAAGAGTCATTATATAATATAGACATCACATGATTCAGGGGAGGGGAGGTAGAGATGATTCTCCGCTCATTGCTTCACCTCCATCACCAACCCCTATGGTTGTCGGATGAGTTTTTGAAATTGATAATTACGCGATTTGTGTACATGTTTAGTTACCAATGTAAATACGTTAGATTAAATAATATTATAAAATATTTATTATATATTATGTCGGAGAGTATTGGTGATAAATATAATCGCTCTCTCCTCATCTACTTTAACCCTTAAGAAGTGCTCCTGAAAAGGGAAGGGGGGGGGGGTAGTACTTTTGAAACGGGGAGGGGCGGTAAAGATGTGGATGATGATCGGCTCATAAACCTTTATTTCTTGTGAGATAGTCGCCTGTGTAAGGGAGCCTGACTCATTGTAAGAACTCTACCGCTGAATAAGCGCTGAATAAGTATTCATATGAGACCAATTTTCTCAAAACATTGATAAAGAAATTTTTAACACACACTTATACTCACAAAATTAGATCTTCCAAGTAGAATTGTTCATTTTTAATTAATATAAAAAAGAGAACTATAGATATTTGGATTACTTTTGTATTGATTATAAACTAAATACTTGTATTAGTTTATTAACATAAAAACCGAGACATATTGCCTATTGTTATAGCGATAACAACGATTGGTCTTGTTTAAACCTCGAAGTAACGCGCGTAATGTCCTTTAGCCCCCCCCCCCTTTTTCCACGCACTCCCACTAAAAGGAGAGGATTAGTCGTGGGTAGATGTTGAACGTGGCCGTGAAAATTACGTAATGAGTCTCAAGGCTACACACTGGCGGTGTAAGGAAAGTAGATCAGCATACAGTACAAATGGACGTTTGGGGATTTCAATTTTATAGGCTTTGCAGAGCTTTCAAAAACTTTGGTAGACACATTTCAGTTTTAACCATCATAGTGTTAATAACAGTAATACAAATAATAATATAAAGGAAATGCAGATATTTAAATTTCATTGGGCAGTGTTGAAAGGGAAACGAGTGTTTTGTTGTTGTTTTAATCATATATATATGTGTGTGTGTAAGTGTTTGTTTAATAATGTGTGTATGAAACCTTTTTTGACTTTTTTATTTTTCATTCTAAAGAGCAAAAAAATTGTATGTGGTACTGAACATAAAAGGAATGGGGGAATATCATACCTTCTCCAAAATTGTAGTAAATAGGCCATATATTAAATTTGGTTTATGATAGAGAAGGCGGGGTTAAATTGGAACATCAACAATCTGCTATAAGCAGACTAAGTATCTATAAGAGACCAATATTCCATTAAAAAAACATGACATAGAAATGTTCAACTCATCTGTCTTTTCAAAACATATTTGATCGTGATTTCTAGCCGTTTTGCAATTTCCAACCATATACCTTTTAAATATTATATTACATAAATTTACATATATATTCAATAAATATTAATTACCACAAATAATATTTGAAGGAGGTAACACACATATACACTCACACAATAGATCTTCTAAAGGGGCTACCCATTAAAAATAGAAAGAAGGAGTGTTGATAATAGAGATTAAGACTGTTTATAAAATATGAATACTACGTAAGTTGATCAGTATATTTTAATTCATATAAGTAACGCGCATAAAACCTTCCTCCCCATTCCCACTCTAATTTTAACACCTTGGTATGCTGTTCCCTGCCCTTAACTCCAGTGTGTAGCTTTGAGACTCATTGCGTCATTTTCACGACATAGCTCAACATCTACCCGCGACAAATCCTCTCCTTTTAATGGGAGTGCGTGGAGGGGGGAGGGCTACGGAGGTGAAGAAATGAGAGGAGAATCATCATTTTATAATGGCTCTTAGTCCGGAGTCATTTTTTTCCACACATTCTCATGATTGTCATTTCCCCCCGTTTTGTCAGCTTTTCTTTTATATCAAGAAAATTCAGTAAGAATCGTTATAGCCGCTATTTTTTTTTTAGAACGTCACCGATAGCCCATGGTCTTAGGATGAAATATACATTAAAATCTTAAAATTATTTTCAAAATTAAGGTCGCTAATTAAAGAGTGCCTATTTTCCAGTGCCTAATTTTCCGTCTTGTCAAAAAAGTGCCTAAATTTCCTAAATTCATAGAGATCATTGAATTGACTAAAATTATGGAGTTTTCAGGTTAGGTGCGAATCGTCTTCTCTAGATCTAACGTATATCTAAATCAATCTAGATACTATTTCTAGCTAGATGATTTACGGACTTTCTACGCGAAGTCATTCTTACAGTTAGAATAAGAAGATTTTAGGTAAGGGTTGTGGGAGGGCCCGGAGGGGTGTTGTCCACACATTAGGCTGGTAATTGCTCTAATTATAGACAATAATCACTACAGACTAGATCTAGCGCGCCTTTAGTCGTAACAATGAAAGGGAACAACCATTTCTACGCTGCCAGGTCAAATGCTTGCTTGAGTCAAGGTCATCTTCAATCACGAGGTCGCGGGTCCCGGCACATTCAACGTAGAGAGAGAGAGAGAGAGAGGGACACGGAGGTCACGGTAAAAGGCGGTGTAAACGCGTCGCGTCACTGGTCAGCTCATTAACACAGCCAGCCCGTAACGTCATGCGATCAGAATGCCTAGTTACCTGTTGTTGTTTTCCACCCACATTTTTAGCAAGAAATAAGCAAGATTCTAATTTTTTAAAAAATTATTGGGAGAGTGGACAACATTTTAGGAGAATTCTGGCAATTTTTAGTAGAATATTAGGAGACTTTTATTTTTTTTAGGAGCGCTAAGAACCCTGTGATAAGGAGAGGGGAGTTTTATTAATGTTGCCAGGGGAAAAAACTAATTTGTATTTCCATTTAAATTATAAATAAATTTTGGAACATAAACCTCAAAAAAAAAAAAAAATGTAAACAAAGACGTCTTTTGAGTTAAAAAAAATAAGACCTTGCTATACTAGATAGGCTCAACAGGTCGACCTTTTTTGTTTCTTTTTTTTTTATTTGAGAACTGTCAATTTTCTCTCATTACATATGAATATTAAAGAAAGCAGCGGATCCAGACAGCTGGATATCTCTTTCAAAGGCCGCGAGACACACATTTAAGGCCAAACGAAAATCTACTGCCGAGGACTGATGTCGACGGCGAAAAGAAAATCTAAATCCACCAAAATGGAAAATGGTTTTGTCTACGCTAATTGTGGCAAAATATGTAGGCCGCAGCTGGGACTGGTTAACCACGGGAAATACTGCATACCTAATTAATCTTCGGACTCGAAGACACGCCTTATTATCAGTATATTGAACGAATTTCAACTGCTACTTTAGTTTTACACGTAACGTAATTCATTCAAGCGAAGCAATACATTGCATTGACCGGAAGTTAACTTTTTTTTTCTCATGTAGAGATAGTTTGAGACCACCTAGATCTAGAATAGACCTACTTTGAGTGGAAGCAGACGTGTTGTTATTGGTGTTCTTGTGAACAATATTTCTTTTTCAATCATCTACTTTTTTGGATAATTTAATGTGATTCAACTATTGGATATTCCTTACAACTTGGATTATTGAAATAGCACGGATTATTGGAGCAGATTGGATTATTTATTACTCAAAGGTAGGACTCTTCTTAGAATCAAAAATAGAAGAAAAAACTAACATTGAACCTCGTAAGTTTAAAATTCATTTGCATAACTATCTTTAGATTCTAGATATATAGAATCTAGATAGATCTAGATCAACTGACTTGTCGGGAGAGCGTGTAGATCTACATAAGGAGAATCGAGAACTAGATCTATATATATATATATATATATATATATATATATATATATATATATATATATATGATCTAGATTCTAGATGATAGTAGATCTATTATCTAAATGTAGATCTAGAGACTAGAGTAGGCAAGGTACATAGACTGATAGATAGAGTCTACTAGACTAGTTGAGTACTAGCTTCTAGATCTAAATGATTTGTCTATAACATTAAGTATTGATGAAATCTTACAAATAATGAAGAAATTATATAAACATACTCATTATAGACTCTAGATCTATGAGAGATTTATTGTAGATCTAGATATAGTCATATATATAGAGTCTAGATCGATTACTAGATCTAGATCTTTTAGCATTTTCTAGTTTTCATTTGATGCTCAATGAAATAAAGATCTCTAGAACTACATCTACTAGTTTAACTAGAATCTAGATCTATATTTATATATTTAGTCTATCTACTAGAATCTATGTAGATCTAGATCTTCTTCGTTCTCTAGATTTAATTTATAGCTACAATGCAGATTTTTTTCTTCTATTTTTCTTCTTTTTACAAATATAATCGAATGCATCTTACCCGTCCCAAGAACTTTTAATTATTTAAATTACTAATTATTATACGCACGCACTTAAAACACACATCAGGGTCGGCCTTTGGCATAGGCAAACAAGACAGCCGCCAAGGCCTAGGGGGGCTACAATTGGCGGGGGCATCGCACAGGACTTAAAACATTTTTTAAAAGAAAAAATAGCAAAACTTGTGCCCAATCTTATTGTTAGTATATACTAGCCAGGTAGCCTAACTAGGTTTTAAATAAATTGCTTAATTTTCTTTTTCGCGTTTTTTAAAATATTTTTTTGATTTGATATGGGGATACCAAATTCACTTTGCATAAGGCCTGCAATTATCTAAGGCCGGCCCTGGACACACACGTACACACTTAATGCACTCACACAGACACACACAATGATGCTTAATCTCCTTAATCGTGCTGCAATTGACGTCTGCCACTGTAAGGTTGGAAAGAGTAATCCAATTAGCCGTAAGGTAAGTGAAACTCTCAGACATTCACAACAGTTGTTGCTGCATCAAAAGTTTCAAGCAATGACTGCACATACAACACCACAATATAGAATAAATCTTTTAATTCCCATGTATCTCTAATAACCTTACCCCGATTTTTATGTTCTCTTCTGCATGTTTCTTTTTTTTTCCTCTGTTCTCTTTTTTGTTTGTGATCAAATTCTCACGTTTTCACTTTAGTTTCATTATATTATCGTGTTACATTATTAGTTTGAATGTTACATTTAAATCATCAACGTCTCTTCTTCTATCTTTTTACTTAGAAATAGTTAAAAAACTTTAATATTTTTCTGAATAATAATACCCCCTCCCCAATCTAACCTTTGTAACATATAATTTAATTTTTAGATTTAGAACTAGTAATTGAACATCAAAAATAAGATTACTCTCGTGTCATAATTATTATTTTGCAATTTCTTGATACATAATCTAGAAAGATCTAGGTAATCAATCTATTTAAATGTACATAGATGATTAAAAGCAACAGACATGAACTATTTCAAGTTAGCTTTTTTGAAACATCTCAATGTAAACAGGAAATGGCTTTGTTTCAAATATTAGCTTGAATATATAGTTATATGATTAATAGTCCATTCTAAAGAAAATCCGAGAAATGATTTTGCATTATTTCTAAGCTTTGAAAACTAAAGATAAGACATTATTTCTAAACTTTGAAAACTAAAGATAAGATAAAGATCATTTCTTTTCTAAGACAGAAAAGATTGATTGGAGCGACTTCTATTAGAGCTTGAATAAGAGTTGCGTATATAATATATATCTGTGTGTGTGTGAATCGATCAATCATGGATAAGAATTAGTTTCCGGTTTCCAGTCTAGATATAATATATAAGTTTATGATTAGGACTTAAGCAGCTCTTTTATTTTAATTATGACTTTAGTAACTCGTACTATTTAGATTATAATTTAACTTTTTATTTAGATTATAGATAATTAAAATTATGGCTTTAGCAACTCTTTTTAGCTTAGGTTTTGGCCTAAGCAATGTCTGTCTCATTAATGCTTTACAATGTATTTCTATAATCACACGTGCATTTCATCTGACCAACACATTATTTTCTATGGACGAATGTTTAAGAAAGGCAAAAAGAGCTGCTATATAAATTTGCTTTTAAATATTTTTAAATTTAAAAAATTCAATCATAGTGTTAATGTTAAAATAAAATTTTGATGTGATAACTGTTCACATTTATTGTATAAATTTAGTGGCGTACGTGAAGGTCCTGACCTAAGTGTGATGAGTTGACATGCTATCACATTGTGGTGTACTTTGTCTCGACCTAAGTGCTATTACTGCACACAATGTCATTATAGACTTGTGATGTTCGCATAGGTGGTTCTGATCTAAGTGTAATGAATTGACGCAATGTCATATTGTGTGGGCCAGCGATTTCCAGCATAGGGGCCGGGGGCTTTTTCCGGCCCACTTTGCCATTCTATCCAACCCAATGAAACATTGACCCACAGTGAATGAGTCTGCTGAAGCTCGCTAACCTTGGATTCGACTTCTACTTTTTTTTTTTTTGGAGGGGGGGGGGATTGATCCATGAGTCGGTAATTATTTTTTTTTACCCACGTTCTAAAAATGTTTGGACATTGCTGGTGTTCACTACAAAGGGGTCCCTGCTGTGATCCTTCCTATAATATTTTTAAATATTGGTAAGAATAATTATCGGTATCGCCGCCTGTAAAATATAAATGGAAATCATGGGAATGGCACCCACTCAAATCCAAAAATTTACAAGTCTGGCAACTAAATCCTGCTAATAATAGCTGGTTTTGTTCCTGGATTTATTCCTTCCTATTATATGCTTAAATTTGGTAAGACTCCTCAGTGTCTAGTCTTTGATACAAAAATGGATTGTAAGCAGCTTGTATGCAAGAATAAAATTTGAAACTACTTAGTCTTATAATAATAACTGTTCTCACGCTGTCCTTGTTCCTATACTACTTATATTTATGTCCCCTTAATTTGAAGGCGGCAAATTTGACACGCATTATCTCAATCTCGACACGCCTGCTGCACACAGAATCAGAGACGTGCAGACGGAACTCATGAACTGACACGTCTGACCCAGCGGGTCATTCTCCTCTCACCCACTGACCCCATTTCAAACAGACCACAATTGTACTCTACATTACAGCGGGAATAAAATGCTATCATAATAATTGCAGTGTGGTGTGGAATATATCAACCCACATTTTGTAGTTACGACGTTGTCACTTGATGCCACTTACAGTGGTGGGAAGGAGGGTCCATCTCAGCTTCAAGCTCTGTTTTTTTTTTTGGTTCATTTTTTTCTTCTTCCAAACAGCATTAGACTGTTAACCAATGTTAAATTGTCTTTTGTTTTGTTTAAAACAATGTTTCTTTTCTTGAGGTATATTTTGAATTTTTTAAAATAAAGTGACAATGGACTTTGTAGCCATCTTCGTGTTAATTGGAAAAAGGCAGAGGTTCCCTGTGTACGCGGCCTCCGACCGAGACTCTAGTCCGCGAGTCCGCAGCGACACTGTCACTGGAAATGACAGCGTCAAAATTGACACAAGACCCTCAGCCAGACAGAACACTTGGTTCAATCAGGCCGGTGAGAGGGAGCTCTTGCTCGCTTTTGCTGGCCTAGAGTTTCAAAAACCTATGGTTCAGCTCTACTCAAAATATTGGCGTAGGCCTATATGCTGATTTTTCAAAAGGCGACATTCAAACAGGAAATGCGAATGGACCTCATTCACCAATCGTAAACAAACAACATATAGCCACGTGATTCTCTATCTCTTCTATGCAAAATACGTAATCCATAAAGGCTGTCACGTGATGTGTTTTATCAATATTATTACGTGGCTAAATGTTGTTTGTTTACGATTGGTGAATGAAGTCCATTGTGTTCATCTTCAACCGCGAAAGAGGAGCTATATATATCAAACCAGATTTTATTTTATATAAATAATAAGAGAAAATAGAAAATAAACTAGCATCTTCTCTTATTATGTGTTATTTAGTACAATAAGTTATCAATAGGTGGACGTCATAGTGAAGGCAGTGGTCACATCTTCGCGAACGATAATATTTCTGATATATGCAATATATGTCTAGTTTGTTAGTGCGGTATGCGGTCTGGACTGTTGTTCGGTCGTCTTGGTGGGCCCTTTTTATTCATTAAATTGTTGAAGTTATCAGCTGAAGTTATTGAATCTATCTCTTAACTGTTCTGTTGATTGTGTCTAGTTCTAACTCGCATAAAACATCTACATTTATCCACACATCAACAGGAATGGCGACTCTTCTCTGACTACAGGCTAGGTCGTCATCTTCGTAGTTTGCTAGATCTAGATCTACATCTGGATCAGTGGCGTAGCATCCATGGCGCGAAGGGGTTCAATGAACCCGGGCCCACGACCATTTAGGGGCCCATACCCGATGGTGTAACAACCATGGGCCAGGGTCGGATTTACCTCTATGCAACATAAGCTTTAGCTTAGGGCCTCCAAGAAATATTTAGCAGTTACATACAATATTTAGACTTATATGGGGCCCCATATCTCAAATAGGTTAAGGCTTTTTCAGCTCTAAATATGGCACTGCATGGCGCGTAGGGGTTTCATATCACTTGGTCCCATGACTAATGACCAACTGTGGCCTGTCCTACACTGTAATTTTGTAACAAATGGTTCAAAATTTAAAAGTTTCCTTAAAATATCCTAAACGTCATATCAAATATCATATTAACTTCTAAACATTAACCCGTGTTTTCACCTACAGTCATTGTAAGGAACTGCCTTCATCAGGTTTATTGTAGGTGACGGTGCGTTGGTGTGACAATTGGGTCCCAAACTCCCATTATTTCTTTTTTGTTCCTCTATGTTAATTAAACCGTTGATAGTTTTACCTTTTTTTTGGTGCTTTTTTTTAAAGTAAGCATCCTTTTTGTTTTCATTTTTCTATTATCAGAAATCTATATATAGGCCTAGACTTACAATTAGATATTAAACATACAAAAGAGACATCATATTCTGTTACTTACGAAAACGTTAAAGCTGTTGACATTTTAGCTAATTACTATGACTGAATTAGGGAGAAGGCTTATAACAAAACTTTTTTTTAGATAGAGCGATAATTACATTTATCATGGAACAGTGTCTTTCACTTGAATGGCTGCCTTGTCGTCTAGTATGTGCACTGGACAGTCGTTCGGATGGTCTCGATGGTCTCGGTTTTATATCCTGACACAGCATCAATGTTGTTAGTTTTTTTGAACCGTATCGTCAAAAAAAGGATAGGCCTAATATTGACTTAACTTCAGCAACAAGCTTGCCAAACATACAGACAACATGAAAGACTGAGAACGGTGGATGATGCAAACAAAGAACACATTGAAGAAGTTGATAATTACTGGCTGAAAGTAATTAATCGCATAGTGAATGTTAGTTTTAAGTTAAGCATGCAACAACCTTTCATTTAGTGGTCATCGCGAAGAGTGTCGTTTTTTGGTGACACAAGGAACAACGACAATATCTAAGCAATAAATAAATTCTTAAGAAATCAAAAACATAAGCCTTTACCTCGACTCACAGATTCAAAGATATAATAGACCTGTTGGGCAATGCAATTAAAAAAAAAATACTAAAGGAGATCCAATTTGATATCATGATTACAGCCCTCAAAGAGAATTACAAATTTATTAAAATTGCATTTTCTGAAAATGTTTTGTGAACTCCAATGACGAACTACCCAAAGAAATTGTAATCAGAGAGTCATTTTAAGGTTTTCATATTTGTCCGAACCAGAAGTCTTCAGGTTTGACTGAACAAATACTCTAAAGTAATAAAATATCACAATCTTTCTTTAAATTACTGACGATACCAAGGCCATGATGGTTTTCCAATATGAGTGGACAGTACAATAGCCTTCAGTTATTGTTTCAACAAAAGCACCCACGGGCGCATTATGCTCAGTGTGCTGACTAGTACTTAACCATGATCTTAAATGATCCTTTCATTTGGGGGGTGGGGCCCATCAACATATTCTTGAACCCGGGCCCACGAGTACCTTGCTACGCCACTGATCTGGATAAGTACACTACTGGAGGATTACTGTAGGATTACTGGATTAACATTCGTTTATTCATTGTGTCTACTTGATCTGGTCAACATTTGTGCTTGTGATTTAGAGTGTTATGGTCATCTGATCATAGGCCTGCGCAAACCAGAGACAGAGTGTGTAAGGCAGTGCAGTTCAAGACAGGACACGGAGGAGACCGGGATTGTGAGTCGACCATGAAGTCGGTCCTGGCGGAGTCCTCAAGTGTTATGTACGAGTCCAGGAAGAGATAGAGGCAGTATAGTTTAGTACGGTGATGTACGGTGCACCATTAGTAGCTGTTGATTGTGTTGCCAATTGTCTAGTATTGGCTGTTATCTATTTAGTTGACCATTATTAAAGTACCAGATTATTTGGAGCTCTTGTTGTCAGGTTCTTGTGTTGATGTGTTGTGTGTTTAGTAGTGTTTTACAGAACGCCTGATTAGGAGAGAGAGAGAAGAACGTAACAATATTTACAAGCTGATCGTTAGAGTCACCTTGTTGTGTTATTGACTGTTGCAGTGTTGCTGAGCTTGGAATCTACTAGATATACACACGAGTGATGGAATGCCCTACTACCACACTGCGTGATCGTCTATTCAACCTGTGAGGTTGCTTATTTTATTCTTTAAAGAGAGAGTTGGTCTCTCTTGAAACAGCACCACCAGCTTGTCTTAGTATTGACATTTGTCACTTTGTTCCTGACCTGAAGACAGAAGCCAGCACCAACAGATCAACATATCAGCGCAAGTAGAACCGGAACCGTGGAACTTAACCAGGGGCCTTTTTTTGGAAAACCTTACCATATCACTATTTAAGACAGGGGTTCTCAACCTGTGGGTCGCCACCCCCTTGGGGGTCGATTGACAATTTGTCAGGGGTCGTTTAAGACCATCGAAAGTATGGCCTAATCTAAAATGTAAAACTTGACACATACATGTTTTTGTAACAACGGAAATTACTATTTTTTATTGTTATTCGAAGATAGATGTAGCAGACAGCAGAATCAGAATTCATTTCAAACATTTTAATTGTCGCAGCAGAACAAATTTCAACAGTTTAAGTAAATGCGCTTAATGCATAAGCCTGTTCGTGTTGTAAAGCTCTGGTATGCCGTACGTAAGGTCATGAGTCATTATTAATCGTCAATAATAATAAGATATAAGTGAGTTTAAGGTTCGCCACTTTTTTTTTTTTTTTTTTTATTATTATTATTTTTTTTTTTTTAGTGACTTATGAGTTATTAAAAATTTATTTTTATTTCTATTATTTTTGCAACAATTTTTCCCTTAAGAACCTAAGACAAAGGACCTCCATCCTATATCCTTAGGAATTCTCTGGGGTCTGCTAGAGTTACAAAAATGTACATATTATGAAACAATTTGGTTTCTATAAAGTACAGAGCTCAAAGTAAGTATGTGTATGTAGAGCTTACAAAATTATTTCATTTTGGAATATAACTCATTTTAAGATTAAATTCATTATTTATTTTTATTATTATTTATTGTGATAGTGTTTTTGTTTTTTTTAACAATTTAGTAGTCCATTTGCTCCATTTTCATGAAATCCTGTCCTGTTTGGGTTGTCTTGAAAATTTATTAATTTGGTCAAAGGGATGTAACCAAAAGAAATTTCCACCTTGCATCTTCCAGTCCTAATTGTCTCTCTTGTTGAAAAAAGAAATTAATAAATAGTTTATAGGTAATTTTTAGTAATTATAATTTTAAAGCAAATAAATGATGTATTAAATACATACACATGCAAATTTTTTATAGTTATTACTTATACAAACACACACACCCATTACATTCAAAACTTATTTTCTTCATTGTTTAAACAGACTTTGTGAATTGATAATTTATGATTAAAATGGAACCTTCCAATTCATTGGAAGAAAATAAAGGAATCCTTGAGAAAAAAAAAATAAAAAAATAAAAAAAATAAATAAATAAATAAAAAAAAAATAAAAATTCCTTGATTTAATATATAACATATGTACATACAATGGATCAATATAAAATTACATTTGGGGTTAGCCTTTATAGTGTTTAATTTTAAAATCAACTATATTTCTATATATTTTATCCAAATCATTAGGGTTAAAATTGACATTATGATACACAGCTTTAAGTCTACTGTTCCATACTAAGTTTCTGTATTCTGATAAAATTATTAAGTTAAAATTATGTATCATCTTGTGTTTAGCTTTAGGCAACTTGTTTAAGAGAATAGATAAATTAATATTCACATAGGTTTCACAATTTCCTTCTAATGAATCTCTTACAGTATTTCTAACATTACTAAATAAAGAACATTCTAAATATAAATGCTTTTCATTGTCACCATTAACAGATTGACAAAATTTACAATATTTTACACCAGGTTTTTTCTTTGAAAATGGAGTCATCCCAAAGATAAGTCTGTAAGATATTTCTTTAGCTTTTGTTGCAATGTGTTTGTTATGAAGGTTAGTAAAAGTGTCTTTAAAATCTGTTATATTTAAATCTTTTCCCCATTTAATCCTAATAGCTAAATTTTCTTGTAACTGTTTTTTTAATGTTGTGTATATTTCTTTATATTTATTGTGTATTGAAGGTTCATTGCCTGAAAGAGTTCTTGAGATGGATCTATAAAAAGGATGTAAGTTTGTGCCAAAATAGTGTGGAATGTTGTTTTGTATTGGAATTAAATTGCTTAATCTCAAACCATAATAATATATTGTAAAAGGAAAATCATTTGGATTCTTAACTACTTGACCTATGAATTTTAATCTGAGTGCACATATTTTAGTTTTGATGTCTTGTAAATTGATCCCCCCATCCTCTTTGTTTTGAATAATTGTAGTATGTTTGATGTTTCTAAGTGTGTTTTTGAAGATGAAACTTCTAATTATGTTATTTAATTGAAATATGTATTTTGTAGGAGGTTCTATAATATTGGCTAAATAGACTATCTTTGGGATGACCAAATTGTTTATAAGGATGGCTCTACCAAAAATAGTAGAACCTGTGTGCTTGTACCTGTTAACTAAATTGGATGCCTTAATAATAATATTTTTCCACTGATCTTCACAGAAGAAAAAGGGATTACTATTGTATTCTATACCACATATTTTGATTTTATTTACAAGTTTAAAAGAATATTTTTCCTTAAATGTCCACCTCCCTACACCCATTATTGAGGATTTATTTATGTTAATTTTAGAACCACTGGCATGGCCAAAAATTGTAAACTTTTTAACTATGTTATTAATATCATTTTCAGAGGAGGGAAAAAATGTTGTGTCATCGGCATAAGCCTTAACTTTAACTACTGGGATGGGTCCCGGGATTTTTGTTCCTTTGATAGATGGATCTGACCTAATAGATTCTAGAAAAGGTTCTAGACAAAGGATGTATAAAAAGGGGGATAAAGGACAGCCTTGTCTAACAGATCTTTGAATTGGAAAGGATTGGCTTAAAGAATGGTTGATTATTAGTCTACTGCTGGCATTGGTGTAAATTAGTTTAATGCATTTTATTAAAAAAGGGCTGATTTTACATTTTTCTAATATTTTAAAGAGGAAATTATGGCTGACTCTATCAAATGCTTTCTCTTGGTCTACAGATAAGAAGGCAACGCTAGAGTTTTTTTCATGACTGTACATGATAAAATCTCGAATGAAATGTGTCTTTCCATCAATACTCCTGTCGGGGTGGGTGCAGTATTGGTCTTGTCCTACGAGTTGGGGAGTGAAGGGTTTAAGTCGTTTAAAAATCATTTTTGTCAGTAGTTTATAGTCTGTATTGAGTAGTGAGATGGGCCTGTAGTCACTTGGAGAACTGTTATCTGTTGTTTTTTTGGCTAATAGTGTAATATATGCTTCGTTGAAATTTTTTGGAAGTTGTCCTGTTTTAACAGCGTCACTATACAGTCGCAGTAATAGAGGACTTATTAAGGGAAAAAATGTCTTATAGAATTCAAATGTCAGACCGTCCGGTCCGGGAGATTTGTTGTTTTGTGTCGAGTCTAGTGCAGTTTGGAGTTCGTCTAGAGTAAATGGGGTCTCCAAAAGTTCTTCATCGGTCTGCTTCAACTGTTTACAATATTTTAGAAAACATTCTTGAGCCTCCTTGTTTATAGGTTCCAACTGGTAGATATTTTTAAAATGACTTATGAAAACATCTTTAATTTTGTCTTCGTCTTCAACTTTTGAGCCATGTATATCAAGAACACTTGTTATGCATTTACTAGACTGAACATTTTGTTCGATCGACAAGAAAAGTTTGTTTGGGCCTTCTTGACTTAAATAGTTCCTGCATCTAACTTCAGCTCCTTTGTAGATGTAGTTATTTAATTCTTCCAACTTTAATGAGGCTTGAGTTCTATCTATTTCGTCCTCAGCGTGTAATAGTGTGTGCTTCAGTTTCTCTAGTTCTTGTTTTCTACGTGTTTGTACTAGTGTTGATATGACCTGACATTGTTGTTTTATTGAGTTTTTTTACTAGTGTCCATGTTGTTGTTAGGTTAAAGTTTGGATTGTTTGTATCTTGTAAGCAAGAATTGAGTGTGTTTGAGATTAATTCTATAAAAAGAGGTATTTCTAGAAGAGAATCATTAAATTTCCAATGACTAGTTTTCCTTGTCTTTTTTTTAATTTTCGTACTTATCGTAACTATTATTGCCTTATGGTCTGAATATTCCAGAGACTCTTCTAGATGAGCTACCTTACTTATATGATACTCGGTTGGTACGTAAATTCTATCTAGTCTGGAAGTTACGGGATGAGCTTTATTCACCGAAGTAGTGTCCTGACCTGTGGGATTCACACTCCTGTATGCATCCTGTAACTTAAATTCACACTCAATGTCTTTCAAGAAATTATTAATAGTAGTGTTCATCTGTGAAGGAAGATTTACCGTTGTTGTGTACTGCTTGTCTAGTGTGGACGTGATGTAATTAAAATCCCCTCCTAAAATCAAACTATCCCCTCTATATGTGTCGTGTAATTTTTCACTCAAATATTCAAAAAATTCCCGTTTCTCTGTTCTTTTTGCTGGTGCATAAATGTTAGCCAGTGTAATTGTTTCATTTCTTGTTTCTACTTTAATGATGACTACTCTCCCTTTGTTGTCACTATACCTATGGACTATTTTAAACCTATCTGATACCTGAAAAATGGCTACCCCCCTGCATCCGCTACCATAACTAAAACACCCTTCCTTAAAACCCATGTCTGTTGTGTATGTGTGTGCTTTGTGTTCTGTACCTAAATTTGTCTCTTGTAAAAAAATAAAGTCTGGTTTATACTTTCTTGATAAATATACTATATATTTTTGTTTGTTTGTGAGTCCATGAATGTTTAGAGACAAAACCGTGATGTCCTCCATGATTTTATATTTAAGTGGGTTTGTTTGTAACTAAGATGTATGTGTGTTTTGGAGAAAATTGAAGTGATATTGGATACCTGTAAGAGAAAAAAAAGTCCGGTTTGCGTGTTTTAGTTGAGTGAACTGTGTATTTTTGTTAATTTTTCAGACTTCGAATGTTAAATGAAAGAATTGTAATGTCAGCCATGATTGTGTGTTGGTGGGTTTTTGCGTTGTGTGTGTGTGTGTGTGCCTACTATTTAAAAATGTTTATGTGTTTGGCGGTGTGTCAGGGTCCTCCCCCTCGTCGATTACTAGAGGTGCAGGAGAGTTGGGGATATCTTCCAAATCTTCCACTTCCTCTCCCGTTCTCCCCCTTTCCCTTCTCACCACAGTGCCTTCCCCCTGGTCATCTGAGGTAGAGGACAGAGAAAGAGTTCTTTTCCTGTTTGTTTTGTTTGGAGAGCTAGGCTCCGATCTAGCGTGTCCGGCAGTTTTCATTTTTTTGTGTGTGTTAGACCCTGTGCTACTTTCGCCTTTTTTGGAGGGGAAAGGGTACCCCTCCCACTGTCCATACATTTTTCAGGTGTTGTACCTTTTTTTTTGCTTTTTACTAGTTCGAACCCTTCTCCGTCTACCTCAGGGGGTATAGCCTTGGTCTGCCCTTTTTCATTATCTTTTTTCAAGGTTCGCCACTTATAAAGTTCATATAGGGTGTCTAATTGAAATACTAAGTTGTTAAATCTGTAATATGTGAACCAAAATGTGTACGTTTTGAAAAAGGTTGAACAGTGCATCCATAAATTTTAATTTTAATACGTAAACTTTGTATAGAATACGTAACGTATTGGAGAACATGAACCTTGGATGAACTTCTAATGGTAGTAGGGCAGAAAAGCATGGGCCTCTCGTTGTGCTCTGGTAAGAAACTCTGTTGTGGGCCTCCCATAGTTCTGGTAAGAAACTCTGTTGTTGAACGTAGTGTCTCATAGCCTCCATGGAGTTCAAGTGACCCTTCAGTTGTCTCCTCGCAGCATTTGGACACTCTCGTAAGACATTCACCAATGTTTCCTCTGTCTGCCCCATCAGTTTGTATGTCAATTGTAGCGAAGTTATTTGTGTCGAATTATCAGTGATGCCATTTGCTAATGCTTTGCGGACAAAATTTCATCAAACTTTCCAAATTACTTAACATCCCATTTGCACATGCCAGAACTCCAATGAAAGTCAAAAGTGAAAATGTTTAGGAAACAAATAGTTTATTGAACTCATTAATATAGATGCAGCGAAAAATTTCTCTATTACAGACATCTGGATCAAGTGTTTGTAGTCTTGTCCAATTTGTCTGTGTTGCATTTTCTTCTTCAATTTGCAATAATACATTTTTTGCATAACAGTCTGTTCATTATCATGTCTAAATACAGAAAAACGTCACATGTGTATGCAATGTGAATAATAGGAATTAGAAATAGTAAGATAAATAAATGCATATCTTAAAGAGATATTATAAAGAGAATATAATTACAAATTGTTTCATGATTAAACATAAAGCTTTGGCAATGAAAATCAGATTTAATGTTGGGGGGGGGGGGTCGCGGCGTAGTGAGGAATTGTAAAAAGGGGTCGCCGAGCAAAAAAGGTTGAGAACCGCCGATTTAAGAGGATAAAAAGGGGTTCATTCTTATGTGCACTGACCATTTTTTTATTCTGAGCTTCAACTCTTACTGGAAGCAATCATTGATGTAGCAGATAAATATGGAGCAATCCAATCAAAAAATTCTATAGTTCAACAACCAACAAAGTATTGTAGATGTTAGTTTCAAAATATTTGCGTATGACTATATGATGATTTTTCAAAAGGCGACATTCGATCAGAAATACAATGACTGAGAACGGATCTAAAGGCAACAATAGTTATTCTTAAAGAAAATAAAAGTGGACATTTGCATGTTTCATATGCCACTAAGGCTTTAAAGAATATCTTTAAATCATTTAACAAAGCCTTCCACCGTTTCTTACCATCTGCTTATCTATGGCGTATGTGAAAAAGGATTTTTAAAATTAAAATTAAGAACTTTTTGAGACAATGGAACAAACGACACTTTCACAAATCGGAATTTTATTAAAAATGAGATCGTTACAGACATTAACTTGAAGTTAGCGATACGTTTTCAAGTTTGAAATCCAGAAAAAAAAAAGACATTTACTTACGATTGCGTTGTTGCAAAATTGAACTATATATTAATGGCAATGTTTTCGATTCCAAAGATTAAGGATGCGTGCATAATTTCACATGACTACGCAAACCCAGTGAAATGTAGATAACTTGTAATAAACAGCTGAATTTTAAGGTTTAATATACACGCATTTCTATAGCTGTTGACAAATCAAATAACGTAGGTAATTATTGTTATAACCATATTGGCAGCGCGAAAGGGTTAACTGTAGGTTCAGCTGACACACGTGAACTCAGGCGATGGAGAAGGGACAGTACTACGGTTACACGCAAATATGATGAATGTTATGGCCATGTGATCCAAAGCCTGCGTGGACTAGAGCGTGACCTCCGTGACCCCGAAGGCGCCGACTAGAGGCACAGTGTGTAAGAAGGCGGCGGTTCAAGATAGGACACGAAGGAGACCTGGACTGTTAGTCTGGCTATGAAGTCGGTCCTGGTTGAGTCCTCAAGTGTTATGTACGAGATAGAGACAGTAGAGTTTTGTACGTTGATGTACAGAGTAACATTTTAGTTGTTGATGTGTTTGTTGCCAATTGTCTAGTATTGGCTGTTATCTACTTATTCACTCATTATTAAAGTACCAGATTGACCAGAGCTCTTGTTGTCAAGTTCTTGATGCGTTAGATGTGCTGTGTTGTGTTTAGCAGTGTTTACTGAACGCCCGATTAGGAGAGAGAACGTAACATTATAAACTATATGTATTACCGCGCAACAAACAAACGAAAAAAAAAAGATTTTTTTAAAGGAGGCGGGGTTGAAACCCTGAGCTGACCGCACCGGGTGACACCCACCATAGTGACGCCACTGATATTTACCATTATATTTAGTTAACACCTAGTGTTGTGAACTCCTGACATGGCTTTGACATGGACATATAACTTTTTTCTTCCAGGGATTAAGAAAGAAATATAAATTTAACAAAAAGTAATCAGAATATCTGTGATTATAGACAATGCATCAAATGTTAAACTATTAAATATACACAAACTGCTTTGTACAATACTTAAACTATATGATTAGACTTCAAAACTCATGCCTCTTATTACAATAACGATCTCCCAAGGGTCGTAACTATACTTACAGACCAATGAAATCATAACATAGAAATCGTTATATCTTACAACCAAGTGCTATATATAAAGCTGTATACAAATACAATCGTCACACCTAGAATATGATAAACGTTTTTTTTTCCGCCTTGGAGGAAAAGTCCTTGCCAGCTATCCTTCGATTTGACATATGTGAGAGTTTCTTTGAACAAGCTTGAAGAGTGCAGTCTCTTGGTACATGTATTTGCAGAGTTGCGGTCAGTGTTAGCGCTCGATAAAATAGCAGGTTAACGTCCACCAGTTGACGATAGAAGAAACTTAAGAAAGTTCTTCACTTGCCATTGTCTTGAGTCCAAATGTTGATTTGTATCGACGGAGCTCTGGCAGCAGCAAGAAACAAAATACGAGCAGAAGCATCATGAATTAACTGCGTTTACTGGGTATTTTGGTGATAAAACTGCAGATATCTCTGGCACTGAATAGATGTGTTTGAGCATTGGTTTTGTTAATGACGATTGTATTCGAGAAGAATTCATTTCTTTTGTCACTATTGTTAAGAGGGACGCACTGCCTGTGTCTAACGTCATTGTCAGCCAATACATTGTGTACATTTTACACATGAACAAACTACTCGGCCAAGGCTACGATGGCTGCCCCGTGACGGCTAGCATTTAGTACTATGTTCAGACAAGGATTGGTGAAAAATATAAAAAAACAGCCTTTGTCCGTTGCCCGTCTCACATTCTTATTTGTTATCAATGACCTGAATGACGTTTCAGATATACGTATGCTGTCAGTGTCATGAAGAAGATTATCTATTTCTTACGTAACAGTCCCAAGCTAGAGCGTTTGTGCTAAATTTACCTCTTTTGTGTGAGACACGATGGACTGAGAAATACGAATTCATTCGCAATTTAAGTCAAAACTTTTGTGTCGCGTGTCTCAAAATAACGGCTGTAAGTGAAACCAGACAAACTGCATATGTGTAATCAATGCCTGTTTCTCGTGTGTTTCTGATTTTTCTCTTAATCGTCCTCAATTATTCATCTGTTCTTTAATCAGTATCCCTGATGTTGCATTCTGTCCAACTTAGCAAAGTTCAACAACACATCAGCAGTCACATTGATGACATTATCAAAAACCTACTTGACCATGCTGAGGTACACTTAAGGGATGGCATCTTGAGGAAGGCGAGACTGCTGTCAGACACACTTGGTATTGGATTGGTGCAGCCGAGAAGTTTCAGTCGACAGACACACCGAGCGAAAAACCACATGTTCGGATTTAGAGAGTTATTACAGAACACAGCCTTAAACTCCGTATCTTGATTCGTTAGTTTCTTCATTAACGTCTCGCTTTTCAAGTAATAATAATGCTCAGTTCAACTTGTTTTGTCTACAACAGAGGTGGGCAAATTACGGACCGCGGGCCACATGCGCCCCGCCGGAGTGTTTTATGCGGCCTGCGGACACCTACAGATATAAGGTGTGCCCACAGTATATACATGTAAAAATGCAAATATATTAAAAATAATTCTAAATATCTGTATAAATTATTGAAACTGTCGCATTATAAAAAGTTTCAAGTAGACGAAGCTTAAGCTAATTGACTATACTTCAATACACTCAGACTTAACTCAATCTAAGACACAATCTCAGGCCATTATTTATTCAATGCTATGAAGAACTGTGTTGAGTGTTGGGTATGCTTAGAACAAGATGGCAAATGTAACAACTGATGGATCTCGATCTTTGACTAAGAAAAAGAGTTTGTTTGTTTGTTGTTTTAAAGAATATCCCAACCATAAACTCTTAACAGGAAAGTTTGCAAAAAGCTGCATAAAATATCATATTGTTGTCTCATAAACCATTGTGATCTCGTCAGTTCCAACACGTACTCAAAGATTTAGAAACAAAATATTCCGATGTATCCGTTGGCTTAGCATGGGCAAGGCAATGAGAAGAATATAAAACCTCAAGGAAGAAATATTTATGTTCCTTGAATTACATTGACTGTGACTTTATTTCTAATGAAGAGTGGAAGACAGATTTCATGTTTTACGTGGCAGCTATAGCAATGAGTTGTTTGCATTTGCTATGTAAGTGCATGTTAAATCTTTTCAAACAAGACCTTCGAATTTCTCCAGGCAAGTAAAAGAAAAAAAGATTCAGTCAGTTCTTCCACGCGAGTTTAATGGGTGCCAGAAGCATACATTTGTGAACAAACATGTTTTGTTTTTAGGAGACTTAACAAGTGTAATCAAAGGTTGATGTTGATTGACTGTAATTTGATAGCAGTCACAAGGATGACAACTAGTACCACAGTTCCGGAACATTACGAACGAGTGTAAACAGTTAAATGCTTCACATTAAGTACAACTGTACATTTGGGGGTTAAAGGTTGTGTTGTAAAAAGACAATAGTCTTTGAGAATCGTTCATGAAAACGTTCTTCAAAAGAAAATAGGTAGCCGAACATATTGACCTGATTCAATGGAAAGTCTCTCTCCTCTTTTTTACATTGCGATGGCTGTGTGTCGATCAGCGAAAACATTCTTGCTTTTTTAGAAGAGTGGCTTAAACCGTTCGGCTACCTACTAATTTTGAGTTCAAAACTCGAGCTGTGTTTGCTGAGCGTCTAAAGGGAGCTTAAAAACCTCTCTCCCATAATCCCCTCTCCCCTCCCCCCCCCACACACATACAAAAGAGGTTGGACAAGAGAGTACTGAGCATGTTATAAGTATGAACGCTGCGCTATATAAAAATATTTCAGATTCACTTATCTTAAGGAACTCTTTGAGTAAAATAATATTAGGATAAAACAAAAAAAAAACGTAAACACGGTTGGTCGTTGTGCCGGCCACATGACATCCCCGTTAACTGCGGCCTCAGAAACAGATGACCTTTACATCTAGTGTCTCATAGATAGCCAGGTCTGAAAGAGAAACTTTTACTTTCACGAAAAAGTAATCTTTCTGTTCTGAAAATTATTTCAAATTACAGGTTAAGTGGTCAAACAATACAACATCGTTCAAATCAATAGTCCATTGATGATCTGCATGATCTGTCCTTTGTGTTCCTTAAGGAACATAGGGCCTGAGTAAAAACACTGCATTTTCCACGGTCTCTCGTTAGTTTTACCAACTCTTTCCTGTCCTCTCAAGAGTCCTCTAGTACAGCGATGCCCATCTTAATTCGGCTTGCGGGCCATTTTCATTTCCTACACTAGTGTCGCGGGCTACATCAAAGAAAAGGTAAATAAACGAAATGAAATGAACCTGAAACTTTTTGGATTGGAGACTTACATTCATGATTTGGATAGTGGAAGTTATTGATTTTTTTTTACGGAAAACGTCTTAATTTCTCTACTTCAAATGTAAGCAAAATTGTAGCTAGCTTTATTACTGACTCATTTTCTTGTTTCTTTTTGGTAAATATTCTACAAAATCTTTCAATATCTAGGCTTAGTTTAAAAATCTTTTTTATTTGCCGTTCAAATCAAGAATGACAGTCATATTTGTTTCACAATACCGTTTATCTGTTGTTGTTTTTTTAAGCATCAAAAATTTCTTTATAAAACGAATTTGTTGGCTTATTATCATGTTTCACAAACAATTAAAGATCCATCTTTTCCTGGTAGACTCCTAATTCAGAATCCCAGTCATTAACAACTAAATGTTAACGGTCATGGTACCAATCCATCAGAGAAATAGTGAGGACCCTAGCGTAAGTAAAGATACATTTTTTCAACCTCTTTTTTTAATGAAGGGAGGATTTTCTACACTTTGTGCCGACGTTTCGCCGGGCCTGTTAGAACCACATCGTGGGCCGGATCTGGCCCGCGAGCC
The DNA here is from genome assembly GCF_947242115.1 of Biomphalaria glabrata. Classification (NCBI taxonomy): domain Eukaryota; kingdom Metazoa; phylum Mollusca; class Gastropoda; family Planorbidae; genus Biomphalaria; species Biomphalaria glabrata. Next base: position 48,144,345 of record NC_074717.1, read on the forward strand.
GCATTTTGGGCATCACTTCAATAGTACACTGTGTCGCCATGTTTTTTTGTTTTTTTTTTTGTTTTACTCTGCGTCTTATTCTCAGGGAATTGTAATTTAAGACCTGTCTAGCTCTGTTGTTGACATCTTTTCTTAGGGTGTGATGGTGGTGACTTGTAGCACCAAACTGCTGGTTGACAATTTTAACTTGTAAAACTTGAATATAACTTCTTTATGAGCAAAACTAAATATAACTTTATTAAAATATAGACCAAATCAACTTGTGATGATGCACAGTAATTTGTAGTAGACTTTAGTAATAACATAAAATGGCATTTTAAACAAAATCTAACTCACTAGAACAACTGGCCAGTTTTGTGTTTTACGTTCTGGAGTCGTCTGTCCTAACTAAGACCGCTGACGACAATGCTACTTATCTTGCATCATTCACTGCATAACTAACCATTACCCGCCGTCACCATAGAAACACACACACACACACACTCCATAACACCCTAATATAACGCATGTCTTATTCTGTTGTTGGCATCTTTCTTAGGGTGTGACCAATCTCAATTTCTTTTTAAGATCTTCGCCTATATTCTGCGTTCACTTGTTCAATTCATCTTGATTAGTTATTTTTTGTGTGTTTCAAAATAATATATAAAGTAATGTATTTTCTAAATACTATGACAGCACTATAGGAAACGACAGAGTACACAAGATGAATGAGTTTACATTTTAAAACTTCGCCGGGCGTCTGATAATCCCAGCAGTAATGCGACAACTATAAGGTTTGTGTGAGAACGGTTCATGTCCCAAACTCTATATTTTGAGATCACTGAGGCCATTGTTTAACTAGAAAAAAATAGTTTAGTTAAAATCGTTCTTTAATTATTTTTTTTTAGTTACTAACTAAAAAAAGTATAATTAAAATTTGAAAACTTTTCGACATGTGGTCAGGGTTGAAACGCACTCCCTGTTTTCTGGTCATGTGATATCAATAACTTTGATTATAAAAAAAAATGATGCAGTTAACTATTTAGACAGTCTGCATTTGAAGAGGGTAAGTAAGATCCTGGTAGAAGTTATGGGAGTAAATATTTGCACTTGAAAGTAGCATTTTAAACATGTTTTACCAAAAGCTTCTATGCAGTAGGCTATTATGAATGAGGTTGTTCCGAATTTTTTTGTGAGCCACGTGGATGTGTTTCTGTTTCTAGTGGGAATCTGATTAGTGAGTTAGGTCAATATTTAGTGGTCTTAATCAATTCATTTGCGGCGAACATATTTTTTTTTAATTGCAGGAACATCAAGTTACACCCTTTTATAGTCTTAAGACTTATTATTGAGATCTATTAAGTCTAAATCAACAGCTAGGCCTATATAGATCTAAAAGCATTAGGGTAACCAACTCTAGAAAAAAAATCTTAATCCACACCCTCTCTGACCATAAAGTAAATAGACCGTGTCCAACTGATTTTAACAACCTGGTCAGCTAGACATACACATGGCCACATGTAGGCCTAGTGTACTGTACGTGTGTAGTCGATAATACTGTAAGAATACCCTGCATTAAGCCTTATGCAATAGTGTTTGCTTAATGTGGAGAGGTCAGACAAGAAAATAACACACTGGCGTGGCTAGTCAAGCATGTTCGCAGATATATCTGTACACTAAAATAGTTATACACCCTCCCTGCCCAGAAAGTAAATATACAGTATGTCCGACTGATTTTAACAACCTGCCATATAGACGTACACGTGTAGGTCTATATAGTGTACTGAGTGTGCAGTCCATAATGACAAGATCACCCAGTTTTTTTTCTTCTCTTGAGCGCGTTACGGTTATGCACTAGTGTTAGTTGTATTTTTAGTGGTCAGACAAGAAAATAGCACATCGGCATTGTTAGTCAAGCATGTATTTTACACTATAAAATAGTTATACAGGTCAAATGTTTCTTAAAACTCCAACGATTTCGTTTCTATTTCTTTGGATACTAGATCTAATTTGAAATTCTAAATCTATGTTATTTAGTGAGATTTTAAACTTTACCAGTATAAATAAGATTTTCCATTATATTAATATATATAGTTAATATATTAAAAAAAAGAGTACCATTATTTTCTAAAGGATTCAAGGCAAAAATACAAGCACACATATTTATTTAGACATTTTATTTTATTGTGCATTAACGTTTATGTAGGAAACATATTCCTCAATACTGATTTTATCATAGATAAATATTACTAGAATGTTAAAAGAATAAGATTGAACCGTATGCATATAGTCGGATGATTATATCTATGTAGGTCTAGTTCAACCCCCCCCCAAAAAAAAAAAAGTTTGTACTAGTTTAATTAACTTTCTTTAGTTTAACTATCTTTTGAAATTCATGATAAACTAATAGTTTAACTACTTTATTTTAGTTGAAAACTAGTTTTAGTTTAACTTTTAAAAGTTAGTTTAGTTCCCATCACTGCCTGTTTGGCGTTTTTGACTTGTGCTTTATGCCTACATTTCTACCGACATTCTGCCCCTCGTTACTTAAGCCACATTGTGATACATCGCTTAGGTACCAAGCTTTTAAGAACTCTGGTCAGATTTTCCCATAATGTAACTTTTATATGATTAAGTTTAAGAAATATAACAGGAATGAGATTTGGCCGAGAAGTATCGAATATTATAATTTATCTTTTGGTCACCACA